>NW_023270839.1:44595170-44708370 GCF_011800145.1 Mirounga leonina | reverse complement strand
AAAGGAAAGGAAAGGAAAGGAAAAAGGAAAGGAAAGGAAAGGAAAAAGGAAAGGAAAGGAAAGGAAAAAGGAAAGGAAAGGAAAAAGGAAAGGAAAGGAAAAAGGAAAGGAAAGGAAAAAGGAAAGGAAAGAAAAGGAAAGGGCCCCTATTTTTAGGACTTTTTTTGTAGGTCCTCTTTAGATGATGCCTATCACATTTAGAAAAATGCAATTAAATGTTTGTGTGAAGGTGAATCACATGTCAGCCATCAGGCAAACACCTTGAAGAGGAGTAAAATCAGAAATTTCCTTGGCAAGTATGTAGTCATTTCTTTTTTTTTTTTTAATTTTTTTCAAAGATTTTATTTATTTATTTGAGAGAGAGTGAGAGCTAGAGAGAGAGAGCACACACAGAAGGAGAGGGAGAAGGAGAAGCAGACTCCCCGCAGAGCAGGGAGCCTGACGCGGGACTCGATCCCAGGACCCTGGGATCATGACCTGAGCTGAAAGCAAATGCTTAACCAGCTGAGCCACCCAGGCACCCCAATATGTAGTCATTTCTTAAATTTAAAACTTTTCTTAGTAGGCGGTCAGAAAAGATCTGTCAATAATTGGTTTCTGTGTTATTCTGTTGATTTCTGTTTTATTAGGTTAGAAAGAAAATTGGCCTATTGTTGGTTATCTGTTAACTTGAGCCAGAAAGGAAAAAAATGTGAAGCCATTTTAACAGTGTGCTGGATATTAGAACTAAGAAAAATTAATTTCCTTCAAGCCAAAATGACATAAGCAACACCTCCAATCCTGGAAAGCACAAGGAGAGTCAAGCCTCAGCTATAGGAACACTTTATATAACAACCTGAGTTCCTAACAACTACCAATACATTCTGAAGGTCAGTAAAACAATTTCCTCCTTAAAATATCAACTAGTACTAAAAGAGACAACTGCAGGGTAGTCTGAGTTTCTCTCACTTGATTTCTTCCTGAATATATAATTCATATGGTGTACCTAACCAAGTTGAAATAGAGTTTGGGAAAAAATGCAAAGAGAGGGGCGCCTGGGTGACTCAGTTGTTAAGCGTTGACCTTCAGCTCAGGTGATGATCCCAGAGTCTGGGGATTGAGCCCCACATCAGGCTCCCTGCTCAGCAGAAAGCCTGTTTTTCCCTCTCCCACTCCCCCTGCTTGTGTTCCCTCTGTCAAATAAATAAATAAAATCTTAAAAAAAAATGCAAAGAGAATGATTTCCTAATAAAGGTAAAATTATGAACCATTTTTCATAAATTTTGAAAATAGCCTGGAGGATACCCTTGCCCTAGAGAACCATAAAGAAGGAAAAGTCACACCCAAAGCTTGCAGTCTGGTGACCTTTAGTCATACAATTACTAAAAGAGATCATTAGAGAACTTGTAACAGTATTTTGCCCCCCAAAAGAAAATGTAATCCTAGCTTAAAATTTTCAGTGACATCATAAAGAGAAAGCAGAGTCCAAATAGCATAGTCTTACTAAGAAAAGGAAGGAGGTACGAGAGGCCCACATGAGCAGGTTTTTATTATTCAGTTTTATTATTGTTTTCGAATGCCCTACAGACACTGCAACTCCTTCTTACCCATACCCTGGGGCCGATGACACCCGTGACCCTACCCTTGATACAACCCCTCTAATGGGAAGGTTCTACAGATTTTCCTCTATTCTAGAAGTTCTGGGCAAGATCTTTACTGACAAATCAATAGCTTGACCTAGAAGCCAGAAACAACTGCCAAGATTACTTTGATCGCATAAGCTTTTAAACCTCACCTGTCCAGGCATTAAAAATAGTCCAAATGACTTAGTAATGGCGTTAAAGAGGACCCACCAAAACATGTTCTGAAACCACAGAGAAAAATATTTCTACTTGAGGGATTAAATTAATTCTTCTGGAAAATTTTTTGATAAAATAGTAATATTATTTACATAGTAGCCGCTGGAGAGACTGCAGTGAGCATTTTAGATATGTGCCTTTGCCTTTGTCAAGTTTACAGTCTAGCAGGGAGAACAATTTAAAAAGAAAGTTCAGGGGCGCCTGCATGACACACTCGGTTGAGTGTCCAACTCTTGGTTTCAGCTCAGGTCGTGATCTCTGGGTCATGATATGGAGCCCCAGGTCAGGCTCCGAGCTTAGCATGGAGTCAGCTTGAGAGTCTCTCTCCCTCTCCCTCTGCCCCTCCCACTCGTGCTCTTTTCCTCTCTCTCTCTCTAAGATAAATAAACAAATCTTTAAAAAATAAATACAGTTCAATAAACTATGGAACTGCAATAATTGTAGAAGTACAGGAAGCTATGAGGAAAGCGTGTAGCAAGACACCATAGCATTGTTCAAACTTTGTAAACTCAATCCATACTGAGAAATATATTTACATTGTAACCCAGTCCCCACATATCTATAGTAAAATAATGTACACACACAAACTCATGCATACACACACCCATATGTAATTAAAACTGGAAAATTTTCATGAAACAATATTTGTCCTGAAAATGTGCAACAAACTGATATTTTCTATTCCATTTTTATCTTCCCAGCCTTAACCACAAGATTGATTTTAGGATCCCTCTATGGGTTTTGACCCAAAGACTAAAAAACACAGACAAGTGGTATTTTTAAGTCAGCTACATCATTTGCTAAAGATGCAAATTCCTGAGCCCCACCTAAAACTACTGAATTAGAATCCATGGAAGATGGGCCTGGAGAGCTGCATTTTAGCAGGCTCTCCAGATAATTCTTAGGCATATTAAAGTTTGAGAACCCTTGGTATCATTTAATCTCAAATCTAAAGGATGATCAGGAGTTATTCAGGCACCGAGCAGGTAGAAAAATGTTATTGCCAGAAGCCATTGTAGATACAAAGACTGAGTGGGCAAAGGGGAGCATGCTACCTTTAAGGAAGCTCAGTGGACCAGGAGTCTAGAGCATTATGGGAAGGCAATGAGGATGGAGAGGTAGACATGGCTCATTCTGCAAGTTCTGTCTTCTAGTATGTTCCACACTACCTCAAGAATAATTAAAAGGAAAGAAATTTTGACAAATGCTACAGCATGGATGAACTCTGAGGACATTATGCAAGTGAAGTGAGCCAGACACAAATAGTCAAATACAGTATGGTTCCACTTACATCAGGTATCTAGGGCAATCACATTCACAGAAACAGAAAACAGAATGGTGGTTGCCAGGGCTGGGGAAGGGAAGAAAGGGAAAATGTTGTTTAATGGGTACAGTTTCAGTTTTACAAGATGAAGGAGTTCTGGAGATTGGCTACACAACAATGTGAATGTAACACCACTGCACTGTATACTTAACAATGATTAAAATGGGACATTAATATGTATTTTACCACAATTTTATTTTATTTTATTTTTTTTACCACAATTTTAAAAAAGAATACACAACCAGGCTAACCCTTCCTCCCACCCCCCTCCCCTCCAGAACCCTCAGTTTGTTTTTCAGAGTCCATCGTCTCTCACGGTTAGCCTGGTGATGGATATTAAAGAGGGCACGTTCTGTATGGAGCACTGGGTGTTATACGCAAACAATGAATCATGCAACACAACATCAAAAACTAATGATGTAATGTATGGTGATTAACATAACATAATTAAAAAAATTAAAAAAAAAAAAAGAATACACAAGCCCAAGAGTCCTGAGCTGATATTTGATCCTCACTAGTATTTGACTCCTTTCCCAATTATACTGAATTCCCCTCAGTTTTAGAAGCAACAGCAACCATTCCCTTTTAGGCAATCAAGACACTAGAATTATAAACCCTTCTTCTTTTTTGTTTTTTTGTTTGTTTTTTAAAAAGCTTGTAAAAACTTTCTACATTGGAGAATGAAAGGAGAGAGAGTCTGAAAAGAAGAATTGATTTCAACTTAACCTTGTAATGAAGAGCAGCACCCTGCAACCATCTCAGTGGAAGAGATCATAAACTACCTTCTGAGGGTCACAAATCTTTACTTTATCCTTGACAAATATTTTTGTTTATAAAGCTTTTCCTCGTGAAGGAAATTTTGCGTGATGCCTATGTTAACACATATTCTCATTTTGGGGCGCCATAACTCACTGGTTCCCAAATCTAGCACTGAGTTGCACATCAGGATACTGTGAGAAGCCTTTAAAAATTACAGATCCTGGGGCACCTGGATGGCTCAATCATTAAGCGTCTTGCCTTCGGCTCAGGTCATGATCCCAGGGTCCTGGGATCGAGCCCCGCATCGGGCTCCTGGCTCAGTGGGAAGCCTGCTTCTCCTTCTCCCACTCTCCCTGCTTGTGTTCCTTCTCTCACTGTGTCTCCCTCTGTCAAATAAATAAATAAATAAATAAACCTTTAAAAAAAAAAATTACAGATCCCTGGCTCCACTCCAAATCTGCTGGAGCAGATTACCCAGCAGTAAACCAGTGACTATGTATTTTTGAAGCTTCCAAGGATATTTTTATGTGTAGCCTATTTGGGGAAAATCACTCAAAGAAAAGACAGTTATGAGAATGGCTGCCTGAGCACATGCACTTACCTCTCTCCACCCTCTCAAAATTTCTTTGAAATGAATGAACATAAAAGCATGAAAATATCCATAGCAGTACTAGAAAACCAGGAAGAGTTCCATCAGCAGACCAGAACACTAAGGAATTTCTGGAAGATATAAAGCAGATGGGATCAGTAAAACCCCAAATTGCTAAAATCCTGAAATGAACAGGATCATTTACATTGTAAGTGTTGCCAGCAGGACCTTAGAATATTCCCTACATCAGAGGCAGCAAATGTTGGCAACAGATGTGGGTCAGTTGTCCAGTAATTATTGAAGCCTTCAGTAACAGTTTTCCAGCATCTCACTCTCAGAGTCGCTGCCTTGTGAATTGTCCAAAGGTTGAAAATGATGAGAGAGGAAAGGCAGCGTTCTGGGTAAATTCTGGGGGCCAAGATGAAAAAGGAGCCTCCATTTCCAGAAGGCAAGCTTCTTGTGCTCACCATAAAGGAAAGGCCAACTGAGTTGTTATCTTCCCTCCTCCCTACCCTATGCCCTCTGCAGAGATCCTATACTCAATTTGCATTTATAGTGATTTTTTCTAACCATTGCTGACAAAACAAATCCATCTAGACTCTCATTTGTAAATATGAACTGCCATCCAAAAATCAAAGAAATAAAGAAACCAAAAAAAGAAAGAGCATTTTTGTTTGATTTTGTTTGGAGAGCAAATACAGGATTAACTCTGAGGGGGAAAAAGTAAATTCTAGAAATCAAAGAAAACTTTCTCTCAACCATAAACTAAGAATAAGTCATTAGAAAAAAAATGCAATTAGACTACTTGGAAATTAAGATCATGAGAGCAAAGAAAAACAAAACAAATCAAACAGACAAACAGTACCTCAGAAGAAGAGGTGAATAATGGGGGAATTACCATGTCTGAAGAATTAATTAGATATAACAGATCCCCTTGATTAACCACAGAATATTACTTGCAGGGTGATCATCATAAAACCTACTTTGGCAGGTCCCTCCAGTGTTCTGTGGTCTGGAGGAAGGCCCGGGAGGGGAGGGAGAAAGGGAGAGCAAGGACCTCACTGCAGGTCCAGAGAGGGTAAACCTAGTGAGTTCACCCTGAGCCTTCTGCATCAACTCTGCCCAGCTTGTGTCCTCCACCAGAAATGTCCAAGTACCCTTTGCTCCACTTATGCCTACTCTTCCCTTAGCACTGGGTCCAGGTATCATTTCCCTCTGGAAAGGCTTCCTTCGCTTCCCTTCCTCAGGCTGATTTACATTTTCTAATATCCCCACAGATCACCACAACTAAGTTTAACTCACTGTATAATAATTACCTATTTGTGTCTCTGCCTTCCTCAGGTTTGAGAGATATTTTAATTTCAGAAGCACTGATTCTATTCAGCTACATAAACATAGATACATGTCATTCGTTCTCTAAACACATCTTGCATGCCTCCTGGTGGTGCTAAATGCAGTGTTCTAATAGCTGCAGGAAAACATACAAAAGGGGTTCTGTACACATGACATTAAATATAGGTACCTAGGGGCGCCTGGATGGCTCAGTCATTAAGCATCTGCCTTCGGCTCAGGTCATGATCCCGGGGTCCTGGGATCGAGCCCCACATCGGGCTCGCTGCCCTGCGGGAAGCCTGCTTCTCCCTCTCCCACTCCCCCTGCTTGTGTCCCTCTCTGGCTGTGTCTCTCTGTCAAATAAATAAATAAAATCTTTAAAAAAAAATTTTTAATAAATATAAGTACCTACTTAACCCATGTTGGAATTCTCTGTATTCAATAGGGTGCCATCACATTTTGGAACTTTCCGAATTTCCACCAGGTACCTAATAGTTTATGCAAATGGCCCTCTAAGAATCCAACAATTTGGTCAAAAACTAGGAAGCCCTACTATATAACAGTCAATACATAATTGTCTCCCTGAAATGGATATACAGTTAATTGGATGTTTTCATTGGCTGAATAGTATCTGTGAGTTTCCCAGAGGGAGTCCTAAAAGGTACTTTCAGCTTTATGCTGCTATTTCTACTCTTCTTGACCTCTGTCACTCCTGGGCCACTAAACTGTAAAACCAGACAACTCCACTATGCCAGGACTATAGCAGGACACGGAGGCCCTGAAAAGATACTACAGTTATCACTACAAGTCATCTGATGCCCAGCTATCTGAGATGTTTGTGTCTTGAGTAAAGCTAACAGAAATGTTTTCAAGGCTTGCACTCTCCAATTATTTCCCCCAGCAGATCAAATCTAATCTATATACCATCTCCTGGACCACACGTGTCAACAGGAACAGAAGAGAAAATGTACTGAGCCTCAAAAGCAAGTGAGCTGGAATTACTAAAGAAAGGTAAAGGGCTAAGCCTATGTAGAAACACAGAGAAAACAATTAGTAAGAAAATGAAACCACTAAAATTGTTGACTCACCACTAGCTCAATTTCTTGGGAAATCATGCTTTTTAAAGAAAGTTGTAAGAGAGGGAGGAGGACAGAGAAGCATATGACACTGATTACCTTTAATTGCCCCTACAAAGCAAATATTCCTTAATGACAATGCGACAATGACCAAAGGATATATTATATATGTGACAGATACAACTTTCCTCTGGTAATTTATCTCTTTAAGGCACAAAAGATCATTGATTTTGGGCATATGAAAATCAGAGGTCCAACTTAAAAAGTAGTATATCGAACCGACAGGTTTATTATCAAGAAGCATAGCTTTTCACAGCTCATGGAAAACCTACCATGTAAAAGTGTTTTTAAAAAAATAAAGTTATCAATAGTAATCCCATTAATCATATCTTTATTTTTCTGGGTCGTAAAACTCCTTTCCAGGTTGGGAAGAAAATTCCCTATATATAAGCAATTCAAACCAACTCTATATAGAGCCAGAAGTTCAGAAGTTCGAGTATCCTGGGAACCTGGGAATATCATAGCCCCTATACGCCCAAACTTGTATCTCTCTTTAAATACTCCCCACAATCAAGGCAAGAATCAAAAGTAGGGGCGCCTGGGTGGCTCAGTCGTTAAGTGTCTGCCTTCAGCTCAGGTCATGATCCCAGGGTCCTGGGATCGAGCCCCACATCGGGCTCCCTGCTTCGCGGGAAGCCTGCTTCTCCCTCTCCCATTCTACCTGCTTGTATTCCCTCTCTTGCTGTGTCTCTCTCTGTCAAATAAATAAATAAAATCTTTAAAAAAAAAAAAAAAGAATCAAAAGTAATGCATTCCACCATAAGTTGGGGGAATCTAAGGGTTTCCAGCACCTTAAACAGCAAATATTGTGAGAGTGAGAAACTATCTTCTCAAAATAGTTGCTAATGGTCTTTAGGAAGAAATTCCCTAAAGAAAATTAAGTGTCCCTTCCACTGCCATTGTCAGAAATCCCACCTCCCCAACAGATGGAAAGACCACTGGAACAGCACTCAGCATAAACTGAAAAGAGTATGAAAAGTCTTACAGAAAACTTCAATATTTTTCCCACAGAAGAGAAGAGAGACAGAATAAGGGTATTTTCTTTTAAATAATGCCCATATGCAAAGTTCACTACCTGGACTTAATCTCTTAACTTTTAGAGCTAGCACAGAGATACGGAGTTAACACTTAGATCTGATAGGGGAGGAAAAATACGCAAACAAAAAAAATGCACGAAAACTAAACTGGTTCTTTTTTTTTTTTTAAGGTTTATTTATTTATTTTAAGTAAACTCTACGCCCAATGTGGGACCTGAACTCATGACCCTGAGATAGAGAGTCACACGCTCTACTGACTGAGCCAGCCAGGTGCCCCTACACTGGTTCTTAATTTTCAGAAGCATAGACTTTGAGCTCAGGAAGAGATGTGTTCTGAACTGTTTTATACTTAGTTCTTACCTTCTTAAAAAAGCTGGTGCAAAGTACAGCCTTGAAGTTAAACTAAAGAACAGAGCGGGCAGTTCAAAGCATAGTTCAAACTGAGTGGCTGGGGGAAAGAGGAGAAGGAAAGAATGAGGGAAGGAGTAGAGGTCTTTTTGCTTCGAAAAGCCTGAATGCCTGTCTCAGCTCCAGTGCTGAGATCTTCCACATTGACACTGAATGAGACAGCATCACAATGTAAAGGATGATACACTTCAGCTCTTTGGAAAACAAAATGTAGGCATTTATATACTCTGATATACTGTTTCTTAGCAGCAATAGTTCTAAAGTAGGGATAGCAAGTTAGAAGTTATGGCCCAATTAGCAAGAGGCTCAGGGACAAATATAGCCTGCTATATCAAAATTGCTTAGTAGCTACACAGATTGTAGATGATAATTTATGGAAGAAATTCTAATTCAACTGACTGGTGCAGTAAGTGTCAAACAAAGGACAGCAAAATATATGTTGACATTTCCACATACACATTTTGCAAAAGAGCAACCCTAAAGTATAATTAAAGAAAAAGCACATGCTATACTAATTTCATCATTTTAGCCTTAGAGTCTCTGATCCCCACCAGAGCTTTGTTTTTCCACGAAGAACTTTGTCATTTGGCCCTATCATTTTCAAATTTAAAATCTTACATGACAATAAGATTTTCCAAGGTACTTACAATCCTCATTTAAAGCACCAGAACCCACACAGCCAGGTTATTAATAAATGACAAACTGGGAGTTTCCACTTACGTAGAGATATTGTTGAAGCTGAGAAACAGACGTTGGAGGCAGGGCAAATTGTCCACATCTCTCTAGAAGGAAACAGAAAGCAAAAATTTATCAGCTGAAAGAAAAAAATTATCATACATGTCTTCTTGCTCAGCTGTTGCAATACATATTCACTTCTGTTTCCGGCAACCTTGCTAGAGCACTATTTTCTACCAGACATTGAGCTCCATTCTTCTCCACTGCAGATTAAATGGGAGGGCGGCAGTTCATCCGCAGAGCAAGCTGCACCACTCGCAAGGTAAAAAGCACTGAGGAGAATAGGGAGAGATGCTGCTAGCCTCTTTAAGCATGCTTTTGGGAAAGAAGCCAAAATGCTACTTCAGCATTTCAACTGTAGCACAAATATAGTAGGATCTAACATTTGTTAAAAATCACTTTTAAAAGGAAGCTGCTCAAATGTTTTAAAATTTTAAATTTATGCAATTAGCTTTCACAACAGTGCTGAGAATTTCAAAGCAATTTCCCTCACTATTCTCAAACCCTTGGAAACACACCACCCAGTTATAAATGAACCAATATGCTGGCAATTCCCCCATAAAACGAATAGCAGATCATAATGAGTGTCACTGAAGGGCAATTTCCAATCTAAGCAAACATCAGACATTCTTACAATTAGAAATCACCCCTGTTCTGTTTAGGTACAGCATCCCAAAGTAAACCACGGCTGTTTAAATGTAGTTTTATCCTTAGCAAATATTGAGATGTTTTGGCTCAAATGATTTTTTTTTTAAATCACAAAATAAATACAAAGCTACCTAACTTCATTAAATGAAAAGACACAGACTTCTTAAAAGTCTGACATACACTAGAGTAATAGAACCTTAAGAAGCTTAGTGATTACCTAGTCTACAACCTCATTATGCACATGAGAAGCGAACAGTTGAGGCTGTTGCAGAGGTAGGGTGGGAGTGGGGTGGAAAGGTGACCCAGGATTACATACTGCCTTAGAGGCCGAGACAGGACAAGATTTGTTATCCTGATTTCCGTTAAAATTCTACACACTGGCACTTCCCATATAAAATGTTTTTCTTTTTTTTTTCATTAAAAAATTTTTTTTCAAGACTCACTTTAATTTGCTGGATTATGACCCATCTAAAATATCTGCTGTTAATATGGAGTATGAAAATTCAGGAGACATTTCTCTCTCGTTTTTGTTTTTTGTTTTTGTCTAGGACTGATTCTTTTTTGAAGCATAATTAACATACAGTGTTACATTAGTTTCAGGTGTACAAGAAACGTTTTTCTTTCTTTTTTTTTTTTAATTTTATTTTATTTATTTATTTGACAGAGAGAGAGACAGCGAGAGAGGGAGTACAAGCAGGGGGAGTGGGAGAGGGAGAAGCAGGCCTCCCACTGAGCAGGGAGCCCGATGTGGGGCTCGATCCCAGGACCCCGGGATCATGACCTGAGCTGAAGGCAGACGCCTAACGACTGAGCCACCCAGGTGCCCCCGAAACGTTTTTCATTTTTAAGGGCAATATCACAATAATTCCTAGTTATATGAGTTGGAATAATGCTAATATATGTATTTTACATATTATTGTGCCCAATATTTAAACCCAAATCAAAACTTGTTTTACTGTTTCTGTAAGTCATTATCTTTCTTCCTCCCTCTTTTCCTTCCTCCCTTTTAAAACTACCATTTCCAAGACCCCAGTAAGAATTAAGGCAAGTGCATTAAAATGACAGCCAAGCCTAGCTTTTCCAAAAATGCCTCACTTATTTATTTTTGAAAGCTTGTTATACAAAGAAAATATAAAAGTGATGGAATTGTAGCACAGCCATATCTCACTGGTTTTTGAGAGGTCATAGGAGAAATGAATCTGGCTTAAGACATTCTCCCATCGAGTTTCCCTGTGCACCGTTCTCCGACACCTTCTCAACCCCGCAGACCCTAAACAGTGTAAAACAAATACAACTGCCAGTGATCAGAACGTGGACTATGTGTACCATTCATTTGGCACCACCATTCTCAGGCCCACCCCTGAAAAGCCCGTTCCATAGATGTGAGTAAGAGGTTTTTAGAGTTTTTCAACCATGGCCAAGGAATAAGTCTGCGGAAAACAGGAAGGCAGCCAAATTCCCCACAGTGGGTGATAAGCTCTATATGTTGGCCAACTTCTTGAGTCATCTCTACAGCTTCCTCTCTCTGATACTGCCAGAAATGACAGGGAAGTGGGGTGGAGGAGTAACGGACCGGTGGTAGGTCTCATCTTATTCCAGGGCTCTACTTCCCAAAGAAACGGTGGCTTGCTTCCTATCTGGTCTCTGAAAATATGGGTCATAGCCAAACTGAAAGCCCTCTCTGTACTCTTGGGGTTTTTTCTCCCAAATTCTTCCTGAAATCTACCTGAGATATTTCTGGGCACAAGCATTGTTTGTTGACATCTGACTGGGAGAAGGTGAGAAACAGTAGCCAGGATCTCCTTTAAATCAAGGCACCTTAAAAAAAAATACATTTGCCTCTCTGAGCTCCAGCCTACCACCTTCAGAGACTACAGACACCTTTCAAGACATAAGTTTTTGCTATTGGAATATAAACTCAAATTACGTCAGTCTATGATTTGTGAGAAATGGTTTTTTAAGGTTTATTTGATTAAATTATAATGTTTTGTATTTATCTTCATTTATGAAATAAAATTTTACCAGAAGTCTTTATCAAATTTTCAAAATCATTAGCTGTCATTACATGATAGAGCTATAAAAAATATTTACAACAGGGGCACCTGGGTGGCTCAGTCAGTTAAGTGTCCAACTCTTGATTTTGGCTCAGGTCATGATCTCAGGGTCATGAGCCAGAGCCCCTCCTCAAATATTTACAACAAATTGAAAAACTAAAACTCAGAATTTAACTACATATATCCCTATAACCAGTTAAGTAGACAGCCCTTCCAGAACTTTAAAAAGCAAAATACCCATAATCACACAATGATTTTTGTTGTTCCAAATTTCATTTCTATAAGAAAATTACAACTTTAATCTTGCTAGCAATTTTGAGATATACATTGTAATGAATTTCTAGCATTACAATACACAAAAAGAAAACATTTATCATATCAATTATCTATGAGTTATTTACAGTAAAAAAAAAAAAAAAGACTCATTGAAAGCCACTAGAAAATGACTCCTCTAATATGAAAGAGGAAACCAAAGATGGAGATACGTAAGATCCAGGAAGGGGATTCACCATTGGAGGGAGACAAAGAGAAATCCTAGGATGACATCTCATGGTTTAATACCATGATCCAATATTCACTTTGCAAAGCTCATCTTGCTGTGCTGGACAATCCTAATCTATTATATCATAAATTCATCAATATGAATCAAGCCCCTTCACTGAAATACCCACCTTAAACCAGACCCCCCAAGAAATCTCAAAAATAAATATCCTGCCTTTCCCCTTGAAGACATCACTAAGACTATGTCAAGGTAGTGTGCTCTTCTTGCCAATAAGTAATAATCTCAGCTTTTCTTTATTAACACATTATCCCGGTGATATTCTGGGGGAGCGAGCATTTGACAATCTACTTATCCAAAAAATATAATTATTTTGGAATGATGGGGAAAGGCAAAATGGAGGGTTAAGGATAATGTAAGCTAAATCCTAATAACTTGAAGAAAAAGCACATTAATTTAATTGTCAATTATTAAGCCCTCCCAACAGATCTTTTCTGGAGGTAACTATTTCACGGGCAGAGAAACTATTGCAAAGAAGCAACAATGTTAACATACCTAAGAGTAGAAAAAGAAGACAAAATAAAATATTTACATATAAGGGAATATTTATACTTTGTGTGTTATTAATCTGCTCATAGTCTCAAATTATATTTAACAAAACACAATTCTAAGATTACATTCACAACATTTTTTGAAGATTCAAAACAATTTTATATATTTTAAAAATATAATCCTTTATAATTAGACTTAAATAAAATTACTACAGATTATTGAGAGGATTATAATTCTTTATTTTTCAAAAGAACAGTGACTTGCCATTTGAGAAACATGCTTGTCCTACTCTGTTCAGACACGATTTTCCATATTCTTAAACTTCACAAAAGAACTAAATGATTCAGCAATCTGACCATTTGTAGAACATCTATTACTGAAGCTATTTTTGGAGTAGCTTCCTGCAGAGGAATAAGGAAGAAAGGTGAAGAGATGGAGACTTTGGCATGCATCAAGTAGGACAAAGAGGACTAAAAAAACCTCATAGCTACTCTCATTTTGTTATCTATTCTGTCATAAATAAAAATAAACACATAAATATATAGGATAATTATTTTGGGAACTGAAAAGAGATTTACTAAGCACTGAATAAGTCTGAATAAAAGCAAAAAAGTACTCCTTTTTATAAAAAGATTTATTAATTCCAAAATAAGTACTAGCTACAGCCAACACTTTTGACACAGAAACATATTATTTGAGAAATCATATGTGCAAGCCATCAAGAAGTCCAACTGTACATTTAAATGCCGATTTAAAAAAGTCTACTTTCAGGGCACTTAGGTGGCTCAGTCGGCTAAGCATCCAACTCTTGATTTTGGTTCAGGTCATGAACTCAGGGTCATGAGATCCAGCCCTGCACTCAGCGGGGAGTCTGCTTGAGATTCTCCCTCTCACCCTCTGCCCCTCTGCCCCTCCCCCCCATATGCGTTCTCTCTCTCTCTCTCTCAAATAAATAACAAAATCTTTTAAAAAATTAAAAACTAAAAAAGTCTATTTTCTGGCTCTGTTACCAAAGACATCTATATATATATATGCGTGTGTGTATATATATGTATATATATACATCTCCTTTTATATTTATTTACCACCCATCGTATGGAGATATTTTTTTTTTCAATCTAGTTGCATGCTACTTTCCCAGTCTGATTTTTTCTACATACAGTTTAATCCCCATAGGGATTCCATAATCATAGGTCTTTCCTCACTTGAATTTGTAGTTCAAATTTCCATCACATGCATGATCTAACAAGACTCGTCATAAAAAATGATTCCTGGCATTCATCCCCCTAACACTCCTGGCAACACTCTCTGGAAAGACACAAAACCCAACGCAGGGTTTACAGCATTCTGACTATCCCAAACTACTAATCTGTGGGGAAAAATTAGTATGAGCAAGAGTCAGCAGAAACTTCAGGCAGCAAATGTAGAACTGCTCAAAAATTAAGAAAATATAGTAACTAGATAAAGACTATGGAAGATCAATGTTTAAAATTATTAGAGAAATAAAAGAAATCTAAATATGAAAAAATATAAGATACTATTAATAAGGAGATCTGGGCATTTATGAAAAAATCATGCAGAACATGATTCTAGAAACAAAAAATTATGGTCATTATTAAAAAGTCAGTAGATGGACTGAAACTCAGACTAGACAGAACTGAGGAGAGAGTTAACTACACTGATAGCACTAAAGAAGTAAAAAGAATGCAGAAATGTAGCAGAAAGAAAAAAATGATAGAAATTTTAAGAAAAAAAGGATAGAACAAGAAGATCCATACTATATCTAGTAGGTGTTTAAGAAGTAAAAGAGAAAATGGAAGAAGGCAATATTTGAAAATATAAAGATTCAGTATGCTCCCATAATTAATGAAAGATAGAAATCTGCAATTCAGGAAAGACAAATATTAGGTATGCTAGTAAAATTACTATATTTGATCAAATCTAAGATATCATCTTAAAATTATTTTAAGTAACACTTGGGGATTACCAATAATAAAATACCCAATAGTATAATAATTAACCAATAATAAAATATCACTTAGAATTTTTATTTCATTATTACTCAAAGAGTTCTTTTAGATTTATTTAACCATCTTTTAATCAAATATCATTCTTATGCATACATAAAAATTAAGCAAAACAAATTCATTAAATGAATGAACTCCAAAATATCTCCATTTACCATAAAGTTAGATGGTGTAGTTCTGGCATAATGGTATATACAAATAGATGGAACAGAAGAGAAGGTCTACAAAAAGACCCATTTGATTATAACTCAATTCCAACAAAGATACCAATTCAATGAGTAAAGAAAGATCTTCTCAACAAAAGGTGTGGAGCAAATAGATATCCCTATATGGGAAAAATTAACCAGGATCCCTACTTCACACCATACACAAAATTTAATTAAAAATGGATCAAAGACCCTAAGTTAAAGGTAAAACTATAAGCCTTTTGGAAGAAAGAAGAGGAGAACATATTTATGATATCGAGATAGGCAAAAATGTCTTGTTCAGGACAAAAAAGGAACTAGTGATAAAAGAAAACTAATTGATAAACCGTACTTCATTAAAATGTAAGCTTCTACATATCAAAAACATTATTAAGAAAGCAAAAAAGCAAGCCATGCTGTAAATACACCCAATACATATCCCAAAGGACCTGAAGCTAGAATATAGATCTACTACAACTCAATGATAAAAAGATAACCTAATTTTTTCTTAAATGGGCAGAAGACTTGAACTGATACGTCATATGTTAGAATGGCCTAAAAGTACTTGAAAAGATGCTCAACATCACCAGTTATTCATCAAGGAACTGCAAATTAAAACCACAGTGAGAATCATAGAATCACTAAAACTATAACGACTGTCAATATCAAATGTTGGCAAGGATGTAGAGCAATTAGAACACCCATTTATTGCTGCTGGAATGTAAAATGGCATAATCACTTGGTAAAACTGTTTGGGCAGTTTCTAATAAATTTAGACATCCACCTACCTTATGGCTTGGTAATGACGCTCCTAAGTATTTACCTAAGAGAAATGAGGTACATGTCCACCAAAATAAATGTATAAATAAGACTACAAGAATATTCATAGCAGCTTTATTTGTAAGGGCCAAAAATGGAAATAACCAAGATGACTATTAACAGAAGAATGAAAACACAAATTGTATTATAATTAGAAAATGAATGCAACTCAGTTCATTAAGAAAAAATTACTGATACACACCACAAAATGGATGAATATCAAAACATGTTTAGTAAACAAAGTACATATTTTTTATATATATACCTCATGAAAAGTTCAAAAACAGGCAAAATTAATCTATGAAGATAGAAGTAAGAAACTTCTAGGGCAGGGAAAAGCACTGACTGGAAAGGGGCACAAGGGAACTTTCTGGAGAGAAAGAAATGTTTCCTTTTTTTTTTTTTAATTTTATTTATTTTTGACAGAGAGAGAAAGAGCACAAGCAGAGGAAGCAGCAGGTAGAGGCAGAGGGAGAAGCAGGCTCCCCACGGAGCAGGGTGCCCGATGCGGGGCTCGATCCCAGGACCCTGAGATCAGGACCTGAGCCCAAGGCAGACGCTTAACCTACTGAGCCACCCAGGCACCCCTAGAGTCCAACTTTTGAATCACTATTCAACTAATAATGTCCATGCTTTTCACATCATATTGTCTTCTGTGCCATCAAGAACATTGGTGATGCTGGATATCCTAAAAATGTGCTCTATTATCATCTACAGAACTTTCTTCCAAACTAGTGACACCCATTCTGTGTATTTTTATATTGTTAAAGTAAAGAAACACCAGTACTGTGGTCTGAATGTTTGTCTCTCCCCCAAATTCATATGTTGAAATCCTGACCCCAAAGGTGATGGTATTAGGAGGTGGGGCCTTTGGGAGGTACGTAAGTCACAAGGGTGGTTCCTTATGAACAGGATCAGTGCCTTATAAGAGATCTAGCCTCCTCCACCATGTGAGGACACAGTGAAAAGGTGCCAGCTATGGACCAGAAAGAAGGCTCTCGAGAATGCCACCATGCTGCCACCTTGATCTTGGACTTCTCAGCCTCTAGAACTGTGAGAAATAAATTTATCTTGTTTATAAGCTACCAAGTCTATGGTATTTTGTGACAGATAGCAGCCCAAATGGTCTAAGACACCAGTGTGAATTATACCACAGCTTCTTGTTGCTTTGAAACGCTTTCATCTCTTCCAAGGAGTTTGCTCAATTTCTCCTGCCTTCAGGTGCATTGCTTGGCATGTGATAAGCAAACTCTCTGAATCTATCCTGGTAACACAATAGAACACAGCTTCACCAAACATGGTTTTCTTCCTTTTAAAGTATTTGACTGTTAATTAGCAAGAAAATGTGGAATTGCAGTCATTCCTCAAAAAAAAGTATGTTTCACTAATATTAAATTTATGTCTTTGTTGTTCATGCCTTTTTGAACACAGAAATGTTTCATTTCCATGCCAAATTTTGGTGTAACCCTTTTTTTAAAAGATTTTCTTTATTTTATTTGAGAGAGAGAGAGAGAGCACGGGCAGGGGGAGGGGCAGAGGGAGAAGGAGAAGCAGACTCCCTGCTGAGCATGGAGCGTGAGGTGGCCTGATCCCAAGACCCTGAGATCATGATCTGAGCTGAAATCAGATGCTTAACTGACTGAGCCACGCAGGCGCCCCATTGGTGTAATCTTTTTAAATACATTTTGAACAGTGATTAAATTCAAAACATGTAGTACCAATAACTGAAATGAGCATAGTATAAACAGTTATAACCAAGTTCACATATATTTAGCAATGAAATTGCTGTAGCCTGTCCAATAGTGATTTTAAGATGCCATGCATTGTAAAACATACCCAGATTTCAAAGTTGGTGAAATATGGAAAAATGTGCATCCCAAATTGGTGAAATATGGTAGTTCCACATCCCTACACATCTTAGTGAGTCTGAAGAACTTCAAAAAGAAATCTTTTTTTTTTTTTAAGTATTCGACCTATAACTTTTAATGTTGTTGTTACTGCTTAAAATGTTTCACCAAAACTAATTATCTTCTTCTCAGTAGAATTAGGCCCTCTTTTTTTTTTATTCTTATGTTAATCCCCATACATTACATCATTAGTTTTAGATGAAGTGTTCCATGATTCATTGTTTGTGCACAACACCCAGTGCTCCATGCAGAATGTGCCCTCCTCAATACCCACCACCAGGCTAACCCATCCTCCCACCCCCCTCCCCTCTAGAACCCTGTTTGTTTTTCAGAGTCCATCGTCTCTCATGGTTCGTCTACCCCTCCGATTCCCCCCACTTCATTCTTCCCCTCCCGCTACCTTCTTCTTCTTCTTCTTTTTTTTTTTCTTAACATATATTGCATTTTGTTTCAGAGGTACAGATCTGAGATTCAACAGTCTTGCACAATTCACAGCGCTTACCAGAGCACATACCCTCCCCAGTGCAAAAAGAAATCTTAATAATCTTAAAAGCTACCAGAGAAAGAAAAAGATCATGTACAAAAAATAGTAGACAGTTTAATGACAATAATAGAGTTCAAACATAATGAAATATGAGCTTCAAACAACCTGGGAGAAAAATAACTGTCAATCAAGTCAGACCATCAATCATGAATACAGGCAAAATAAACACATTATTAGACAAAGATAAACTCAGAGAGCTTACCACCAGAGACATTTTAAAGGAAATTTTTCTAAATTATATATTTTCAAAAGAGTGGTAAACCCAAACAAGCATGTGGGTGAATCCAAATAAGCACTGACTGAAAACACCAACAATTAAAATATCTAATTTGGGGAGTAAAAAGATAAAAAGAAAGCCTAGGAAACAAAGACATGTAAAACGGCACAGTGTTACTGGATTAAATGATTCTAGGGTCCTTATTTAAGAAGCGGGTAGGGACATGTATTAACTCTATAATTTAAGTCAAGTGTGTATTTTAAAACATTAAGAGTAACCATTAAAGTGAATAAGAAAGAACAGAGAAAACTCCAACAACCCACAGCAAGGTGCACATGCACACACAGGAAATGCAGGACAAACAGCATGAAATGACAGCAAAGTGGTGAATTTATCAGTAATCGCAATTAGTATAATAGACTAAAGGCCCTAGTCAGAAGAAAGATTCTCATATTGTAAGTTAAAAAAGAAGTTGTGCACTCTTTATAAGAAAAAGGTTGAAAGTAAAAGAATATGTAATATGACTCACTGAGAAGAACTCAGCATCATTTCTGCAGCTGCTCCTGCCAAACGTACATAATCTGAATCTAATCATGAGGCCACATTAGACAAGCTCAAACTGAGGGACATTCTACAAAATAATAAACTACTATTCTTCAAAAATGTCAGTGTCATGACATACAAAGAATGATGCAAGTACTCTTGCAGATTAAAGAAGACCAGGGAGACATAACTATGGGAATACAATGAGTGATCTTGGATTTTCTTTTGCTATAAAGGATGCTAGTGAGATAATTTTTTAAAGATTTTATTTACTTGTCAGAGAGAGAGAGAGCAAGTGAGCACAAGCAGGGGGGAGCAGCAGGCCCCCCACTGAGCAGGGAGCCCAATGTGGGGCTTGATCCCAGGACCCTGGGATCATGACCAGAGCCGAAGGCAGACGCTTAACTGACTGAGCCACCCAGGCGTCCTTGCTAGTGAGATAATTAAGAAAACCTAAATGGGATCTACAGATTAGATAATAGTATCCTATCAATATTAATTCCCTAATTTTGATTATTATAATGTGGTTATATAAGAGGATTCTTGTTTTTGGAAAATACACACTGAAGTATGTGGAGATGAAGGGGCAACATGCCTGCATCTTACTCTTAAATGGTTCAGAAAAAAACAGAGACTTGTAGATACAGAAGGACAGAGAGAATAATCAAAAGAGAGGATAAAGCGGGGTGCCTGGGTGGTTTGGTCAGTTAAGCGTCTGCCTTAGGCTCAGGTCATGATCCCAGAGTCCTGGGATCAAGCCCTGGCTCCCCGCTGAGTGGGGAGTCTGCTTCTCCCTTTCCCTTTGCCCCTCCCTCACCCTCATGTATGTGCAAGCTCTCTATCAAATAAATAAAATCTTAAAAAAGAGAGAGAGAGAGGATAAAGCAAATGTACTAAAATGTTACTATTTAAGGAATCTTTACACTATTTTTGCATCCTTTTCTGAATTTATGCCAAAATTAAAAATTAAAAAAGGTTAAACAATAAAAGATATATGAGGAAAAAAATAACCAAAAGAAAGTTGGTATTAACATCAGACTAAATAAATGTTAAGTCAAAAAGTATGATTAACTTCTTTACCTATACTACAGTTAGAAGAGTGCCTGGCATGTAGTCCACACTCATAAAATACTTACTCAATGAAAGTAATAAAGACAGTTAATAGCGGAGCAAGATGGCGGAGGAGTAGGAGACCTGGATTTCGTCTGGTCTCAGGAATTCAGCTGGATAGGGATCAGACCATTCTGAACACCTACGAACTCAACAGGAGATCGAAGAAAAGAATAGCAACAACGCTGTGAACAGAAAAGCGACCACTTTCTGGAAGGTAGGACGTGTGGAGAAGTGAATCCCAGGCAATGTTCAGGAGGATAGACGGCGGGGGAGGGGGCCTCCGTCGGCCGCTTCTGGCAAGTGACAGAACCACGGAGCCCAAAATCAGAACTTTTAGAAGTCTGCTCCGCTGAGGGACGTCACTCCAGTGGCTGAGAAGGGGGTGGAACCCTTGCGGGACAGTGTGGTCTCAGGACCCTCGGGGTCACAGAAAGACCCGGGGTGCCTGAGTGTGGCAGAGCTCCCAGGTATCGCAGCGGGGAAGCCAGCTGCAGAGACGGAGCCAAGGCGCGGGCTCTCAGCTCGGGGTGGCCATAAACCGTGATCCGCGGCACAGTTGGGCCACCGCTTCTCCAGCAGGGACCCAACAAGCGGCAGATCCAGGGAGACTGCCCTTCCTCCCCCGGGAGGAGTGGCGTGGGAGCGCACCGCAGGGATCTGATGGGTTTGGAGACTCCACATGGGGTCGTGTGCCAGAGATAGAAACGCGCGGTCACAGGCCGGGTGAGCACAGAGTGCGGCCGGAGACCGGGGAGCCGGGAGTGACTGACTGCTTTTCTCTGCGGGCTCACTGAGGAGCGGGGCCCGAGTTCTCAGCTCCTCCGGGTGGAGATTGGGAAGCCGCCATTTTCACTCTCCACCTCCAAAGCTGTACGGAAAGCTTGCAGGGAACAAAAGCTCCCGAGAGGGCGCCTGGGTGGCTCAGTTGGTTAGGCGACTGCCTTTGGCTCAGGTCATGATCCTGGAGTCCCGGGATCGAGTCCTGCATCGGGCTCCCTGCTCAGCAGGGGGTCTGCTTCTCCCTCTGCCCTCTTCCCTCTTGTGCTCTCTGTCTCTCATTCTCTCTCTCTCAAATAAATAAATAAAATCTTTAAAAAAAAAAAAAAAAAGCTCCCGAGAGCAAACCCGAGCGGATTACTTAGCCAGGACTGGGCAAGGGCGGGGCAATTCCGCCTCTGGCAAAGACATTTGGGAACCACAGCAACAGGCCCCTCCCCCAGAAGATCAGCGAGAACAGCCAGCCAAGACCAAGTTTACCGATCAATGAGAACGGCAGAACTCCAGCGCTAGGGGAATAATGCACATAGAATCCATGGCTTTTTTACCATGATTCTGTAGTCTTTCAAAGTTAATTTTTTTTAACTTTTTTTTTTTGAATTTTTCTTTTTCCCTTTTTCAACCAACATCTTATCAATCCCTTTTTTAAAAAAACATTTTTATTTTTCATTTTTAGAGTCATATTCTATCCCTTCATAGTAGTTACCTTTATTTTTGATATATATATCTAAGTTGTTCTCTCTTTAAATTTTTGAGATAGTTTCTTCTAACATATCAAAATATACCCTAAATCTCTAGTATATGGTTTTGTTCTACTCTCCTGCCTGATCACATTCTCTCCCTTTTTTTTTTTTAAATCCTCTTCTTTCTTTTTTTCAAACAACTTCATATCAATTCCTTTTATAAAATTTTTTATAATTTTCATCTTTACAGTCATATTCCATCCCTTCATCATAGCATCCCTTATTTTTGTACATATATAAGTTTTTCTTTCTTTAAAATTTTGGGAGGCACTTTCTTCTAACAGACCAAAATACACCCAAAATCTAGTGTGTGGCACTGATCTATGCACCAGCCTGATCATATTTGATCATATTCTGTTTTTTATGTTTTGTTCTGTTTTTGTTTGTTTTTATCTTTTTCTTTTTTTTTTCTTTTTCTTTTTCCTTTCTTTCCCTTTCTTTTCCCCCGGCTTCAGATCTTTTCTGACTTGTTTAGAGTATATTTTCTGGGGACGTTGTTACCCTGTTAGCATTTTGTTCTCTCATTCATCTGTTCTCCTCTGGACAAAATGAAAAGATGGAAAAAATCACCTCAACAAAAAGAACAAGAGGTAGTACCAACTGCCACAGACCTATTCAATATGGACATTAGTACAATGTCGGATCTAGAGTTTAGAATCATCACTTTAAAGATACTACCTGAGCTTGAAAAAAGCATGGAAGTTATTAGAGAAACCCTTTCTGGAGAAACAAAAGAACTAAAATCTAACCAAGTCGAAATCAAAAAGGCTATTAATGAGGTGCAATCAAAAATGGGGGCACTAACTGCTAGGATAAATGAGGCAGAAGAGAGAATCAGTGATATAGAAGACCAAATGATGGAAAATAAAGAAGCTGAGAAAAAGAGACATAAACAACTACTGGATCACGAGGGCAGAATTCAAGAGATAAGCAATACCATAAGATGAAACATTAGAATAATTGGGATCCCAGAAGAAGAAGAAAGAGAGAGAGGAGAAGAAGGTATATTGGAGCAAATTATAGCAGAGAACTTCCCTAATTTGGGGAAGGAAACAGGCATCAATATCCAGGAAGCACAGAGAACCCCTCTCAAAATCAATAAAAATAGGTCAACACCCCGACATCTAAGAGTAAAACTTACAAGTCTCAGAGACAAAGAGAAAATCCTGAAAGGAGCTCGGAAGAAGAGATCTGTAACCTACAATGGTAGAAACATGAGATTGGCAACAGACCTATCCACAGAGACCTGGCAGGCCAGAAAGGACTGGCAGGATATATTCAGAGCACTAAATGAGAAAAATATGTAGCCAAGAATACTATATCCAGCTAGGCTGTCATTGAAAATGGATGGAGAGATAAAAAGCTTCCAGGACAAACAAAAACTAAAGGAATTTGCAAACACAAAACCAGCCCTACAAGAAATATTGAAAGGGGTTCTCTAAGCAAAGAGAGACCCTCAAACCAACATAGACCAGAAAGGAACACAGAAAATATACAGTAACAGTCACCTTACAGGCAATACAATGGCACTAAATTCATATCTTTCAACAGTTACCCTGAATGTAAATGGGCTAAATGCCCCAATCAAAAAACACAGGCTATCAGATTGGATTAAAAAACAAGACCCATCGTTTGCTGTCTGCAAGAGACTCATTTTAGACCCAAAGACACCCCCAGATTGAAAGTGAGGGGGTGGAAAACCATTTACCATGCTAATGGACACCAAAAGAAAGCTGCGGTGGCAATCCTTATATCAGACGAATTAGATTTTAAACCAAAGACTGTAATAAGAGATGAGGAAGGACACTATATCCTACTTAAAGGGTCTATCCAACAAGAAGATCTAACAATTGTAAATATCTATGCCCCTAATATGGGAGCAGCCAATTATATAAGGCAATTAATAACAAAAGCAAAGAAACACATTGACAACAATATAGTAATAGTGGGGGACTTTAACACCCCCTCACCGAAATGGACAGATCATCTAAGCAAAAGAGCAACACGGAAATAAAGACTTTAAATGACACACTGGACCAAATGGACTTCACAGACATATTCAGAACAGTCCATTCCAAAGCAACGGAATACACATTCTTCTCAAGTGCCCATGGAACATTCTCCAGAATCGATCACATCCTAGGTCATTAATCTGGTCTCAACTGGTACCAAAAGATTGGGATCATTCCCTGCCTATTTTCAGACCACACTGCTTTGAAACTAGAACTGAATCACAAGAGGAAAGTTGGAAAGAACTCAAATACATGGAAGCTAAAGAGCATCCTACTAAAGAATGAATGGGTCAAGCAGGAAATTAAAGAAGAACTAAAAAAATTCATGGAAACCAATGAAAATGAAAACACAACTGTTCAAAATCTTTGGGATGCAGCAAAAGCAGTCCTAAGAGAAAAGTATATAGCAATACAAGCCTTTCTCAAGAAACAAGAAAGGTCTCAAGTACACAACCTAACCCTACACCTAAAGGAGCTGGAGAAAGAACAGCAAATAAAGCCTAAACCCAGCAGGAGAAGAGAAATAATAAAGATCAAAGCAGAAATCAATGAAATAGAAACCAAAAGAACAGTAGAACAGATCAATGAAACTAGGAGCTGGTCCTTTGAAAGAATTAACAAGATTGATAAACCCCAGTGGCCAGACTTACCAAAAGGAAAGAGAAATGACCCAAATCAACAAAATCATGAATGAAAGAGGACAGATCACAACCAACACCAAAGAAATACAAACAATTATAAGAACATATTATGAGCAACTCTATGCCAGCAAATTAGATAACCTGGAAGAAATGGATGCATTCCTAAAGATGTATCAACTACCAAAACTGAACCAGGAAGAAATAGAAAACCTGAACAGACCTATAACCACTAAGGAAATTGAAGCAGTCATCAAAAATCTCCCAACAAACGAAAGCCCAGGGCCAGATGGCTTCCCAGGGGAATTCTACCAAACATTTCAAGAGGAATTAATACCTATTCTTCTGAAACTGTTCCAAAAAATAGAAATGGAAGGAAAACTTCCAAACTCGTTTTATGAGGACACCATTACCTTGATCCCAAAACCAGACAAAGACCCCATCAAAAAGGAGAATTACACACCAATATCCTTGATGAACATGGATGCAAAAATTCTCACCAAAATACTAGCCAATAGGATCCAACAGTACATTAAAAGGATTATTCACCACGACCAAGTGGGATTTATCCCTGGGCTGCAAGGTTGGTTCAACATCTGCAAATCAATCAACGTGACACTATTGTATCTCATTAACAAAAGAAAGAACAAGAATCATATGATCCTCTCAATAGATGCAGAAAAAACATTTGACAAAGTACAGCATCCTTTCTTGACCAAAACTCTTCAGGGTATAGGGATAGAAGGTACATACCTCAATATCATAAAAGCCATCTATGAAAAACCTACAGCGAATGTCATTCTTAATGGGGAAGAACTGAGAGCTTTCCCCCTAAGGTCAGGCAGGGATGTCCACTATCACCACTGCTATTCAACATAGTATTAGAAGTCCTAGCCACAGCAATCAGACAACAAAAAGAAATAAAAGGCATCCAAATCGGCAAAGAAGAAGTCAAACTCTCACTCTTTGCAGACAATATGATACTTTATGTGGAAAACCCAAAAGACTCCATCCCAAAACTGCTAGAACTCATACAGGAATTCAGTAAAGTGGCAGGATATAAAATCAATGCACAGAAATCCTATACACCAACAACAAGACAGAAGAAAGAGAAATTAAGGAGTCGATCCCATTTACAATTGCACCCAAAACCATAAGATACCTAGGAATAAATCTAACCAAAGAGGCAAAGGATCTATACTCAGAAAACTATAAAATATTCATGAAAGAAATTGAGGAAGACACAAAGAAATGGAAAAACGTTCATGCTCATGGGTTGGAAGAACAAATGTTGTGAAGATGTCAATGTTACCTAGAGCAATCTACACATTCAGTGCAATCCCCATCAAAATAGCGTCCACTTTTTTCAAAGAAATGGAACAAATAATCCTAAAATTTGTATGGAACCAGAAAAGACCCCGCATAGCCAGAGGAATGTTGAAAAAGAAAAGCAAAGCTGGCGGCATCACAATTCCAGACTTCCAGCTCTATTATAAAGCTGTCATCATCAAGACAGTATGGTACTGGCACAAAAACAGGCACATAGATCAATGGAACAGAATAGAGAGCCCAGAAATGGACCCTCAACTCTATGGTCAACTAATCTTCGACAAAGCAGGAAAGAATGTCCAATGGAAAAAAGAGAGTTTCTTCAACAAATGATGTTGGGAAAATTGGACAGCCACATGCAGAAGAATGAAACTGGACCATTTCCTTACACCACACATAAAAATAGACTCCAAATGGTTGAAAGACTTCAATGTGAGACAGGAGTCCATCAAAATCCTAAAGGAGAACACAGGCAGCAACCTCTTCGACCTCAGCCACAGCAAATTCTTCCTAGAAACATCGCCAAAGGCAAGGGAAGCAAGGGCAAAAATGAACTATTGGGACTTCATCAAGATAAAAAGCTTTTGCACAGCAAAAGAAACAGTCAACAAAACCAAAAGACAACTGACAGAATGGGAGAAGATATTTGCAAATGACCTATCAGATAAAGGGCTAGTATCCAAAATCTATAAAGAACTTATCAAACTCAACACCCAAAGAACAAAGAATCCAATCAAGAAATGGGCAGAAGACATGAACAGACCTTTCTCCAAAGAAGACATCCAAATGGCCAACAGACACATGAAAAAGTGCTCAACATAGCTCAGCATCAGGGAAATCCAAATCAAAACCTCAATGAGATACCACCTCACGCCAGTCAGAATGGCTAAAATTAACAAGTCAGGAAACGACAGATGTTGGCGGGGATGCGGAGAAAGGGGAACCCTCCTACACTGTTGGTGGGAATGCAAGCTGGTGCGACCACTCTGGAAAACAGTATGGAGGTTCCTCAAAAAGTTGAAAATAGAGCTACCATACGACCCAGCAATTGCATTACTGGGTATTTACCCCAAAGATACAAATGTAGGGATCCGAAGGGGTACGTGCACCCCAACATTTATAGCAGCAATGTCCACAACAGCCAAACTGTGGAAAGAGCCAAGATGTCCATCGAAAGATGAATGGATAAAGAAGATGTGGTATATACATACAATGGCATATTATGCAGCCATCAAAAGGAATGAGATCTTGCCATTTGCAACGACGTGGATGGAACTGGAGGGTGTTATGCTGAGCGAAATAAGTCAATCAGAGAAAGACATGTATCATATGACCTCACTGATATGAGGAATTCTTAATCTCAGGAAACAAACTGAGGGTTGCTGGAGTGGGGGGTGGGGTGGGAGGGATGGGGTGGCTGGGTGATGGACATTGGGGAGGGTATGTGTTACGGTGAGCGCTGTGAATTGTGCAAGACTGTTGAATCACAGATCTGTACCTCTGAAACAAATAATGCAATATATGTTAAGAAAAAAAAAAAGAAGAAGAAGATAGCAGGAGGGGAAGAATGAAGGGGGGGGAAATCGGAGGGGTAGACGAACCATGAGACACGATGGACTCTGAAAAACCAACTGAGGGTTCTAGAGGGGAGGGGGATGGGCGGATGGGTTAGCCTGGTGATGGGTATTAAAGAGGGCACGTTCTGCATGGAGAACAAACAATGAATCATGGAACACTACATCAAAAACTACTGACGTAATGTATGGTGATTAACATAATTAAAAAATTAAAAATTACATAAATAAAAATAAAAATACTATTAAAAAAATAAAATAAAGACAGTTAATACACAATGACAAAAGGAACAATTTGCCAGAAAGATATATCAATTTTGACCTTGTGTGCACCTAGAAACAGCTTCAAACACTGATCTCATACTAGGGAAACATATAGATAGTGTGTATTGACTGTAAATGTTGACTGCATACTCGGCAATACAGTGAACCTCAACAAACTTCACAGAACAGGTTACATATAATCCACACTCACTGGCCACAATGCAACTAAATTAGAAAAGAATGACAAAAAAAGAATAATTAATCCATACATATCAAAAAATTTTCAAATATACTTCTAAATAGCACATGGATCAAAGAAGAAATCATAACGGAACTTAGAAAATATTTAGAATAAAAATACCAAATTTCAAAATTTGTGGGAAGAAGCTAACGTGGTTCTTAGAGGGAAATTTATAGCCTTAAGTCCTTATATTAGAAACTAAAAAGGACTGAAAATTTGTATCAAATATCCAACACAAAACTTTAGAAAGAAAAAGCAAATGGAGAAAATAAGAGAGTTAGGAACAAAAATCAATAGAACAATATTTTTTTAAAGCTATAAGAGAAGTTCAACAAAGCCAAAGCCAGTTCTTTGAAACTACTAGTAAAATAAACAAACCTCAGGCAATACTAATCAAAAAATAAGAAAGTATAAATAAGCATTATGAGAAACGACAACAGGCACATGACAACAGAGAGAGCAGCTAAAAAAAAAAAATGAATTTAGATGAAAGGAAACTATAACATATCAAAACTGATACTATTATTACTGAGCCAATAGTTTAAAACTACCCAGACTATTTTACAGGTAAGTTCCTCCAAGTATACAAGGATCAGATCATCTTTAATTTCATATAAAGTGAGATTCATGCCAAATAGTAAAATAGGAAGCACTCCTCAATTCATTTTATGAGGCTAGTGTGACCTTGATACCAGAAAATAATAAAAAGAAATTACAGACAAATCTCACTTAACATATATGTAAATATTGTGAATAAAATATTAATAGACAAAATCCAGGAATGTATATGAAATATAGCCGATAAAGTGCATAATAACCAAAAATGCTAGAATGACTTACCATTACAAAATCTTATAATTTCCATAATTAATAGATTAAAGAATAAATCCATATGACCAGTCTAAGAGCTGTATAAGAATCACTAATAAAATGCAATAACCATTCATAATATAAACTTAAGCAAACTAAAAATAGAGGATAATTTCTTCAGACTGATAGATGGCACTTAGCAAACATAGCTAGTGATATGTTTCCTTTAAAATCAGGAATAAGACAAGGATGCCCACTTTTGCCTCTTTATTCAGCTTTGTACTGGAGGTATGGTCAAACTGGAAGTTCAGTCTAGCTCAGTCAAACAAGAAGACACAAGACATATAATGATTAAGGAAAAACTGTAATTGTTCACAAAAAAATTAAATTTTCTAAATAGAAAATCTAAGATAACCTACAGATATATTATTGGAATTATTAAGTGTCAGAGCATGGTTGCTAAATGAACCAAAATCAACTGTAGCAAAAAAGTATAAAATATCTGGAAAGAAAGCCAGCAAAAAACAAATAAGCTATCTATGGAGAAGAATAAAAATCATTAAATGTGACATATATGAACTGAGAGATATGCTGTATTCATATTATGCCTTCATATTAATATGCCGTGTGCATATTATGATATTAAAGGTTCAATATTGGGGTGCCTGGGTGGCTCAGTAATTAAGCATCTGCCTTTGGCTCAGGTCATGATCCCAGGATCCTGGGATCAAGCCCCGCATCGGGCTCCCTGCTCCACAGGAAGCCTGCTTCTCCCTCTCCCACTCCCCTTCCTGTGTTCCTGCTCTCGCTATCTCTCCCTCTGTCAAATAAATAACTAAAATCTTAAAAAAAAAAAAAAAGGTTCAATATCAAAAATGTCAATTGTCTTCAAATTCAAAAATATTCCAATCAAACAGACCAGTAGGGTTTTTCATGAAACTTGACATGCTATTTCTGGAATATATATAGAAAAAGAAAAAAATAAATAACATAATTTTTTTTTAAAGGAAGAAAGGAAGTCTAGGGAAGAGAAAGGAAGATTGGGGACCTCATGCTACTAATTCTTAGGACATAACAGAGATTACAGTTATTTAGATAGTTAGAGATCAATCAAACAGACCAGAGAGGCCAGGCACAGACACATGCAGATGTGGATATTTAATTTGCTAGAGGGAGATACTGCCAAGGGGAGACGGAAGGACAGAAATAATCCATTTTTCAATAAATGGTGCTGGGACAATTAGCCATCCATATGAGAAAAAGGAAAACAAAACTGATTTCAATTTTATACCACAAGAAATGAATCATTTCCAAATACAGCAACTTCAAAACTTTTGTTAGACAATACAGAAAAATATCTTTAGGTCCTCAACCTTTAAGGAAGGATTTTTCAAACAAAAAAAAAAAACAGAAACAATAAATAAAACTATTGATAATTTTTACTTCTGTTCCTCAAAATACAGCAGAAACAAAAGAATAGCACTGATCAGGGCGCCTAGGTGGTGCAGTCGGTTAAGCGTCTGCCTTCAGCTGGAGTCATGATCCCAGGGTCCTGGGATCGAGCCCCGCATCGGGCTCCCTGCTCAGCGGAGAGCCCGCTTCTCCCTCTCCCTCTGCCTGCCTCTCTGCCTATCTGTGTTCTCTCTCTCTCTGTCAAATAAATAAAATCTTAAAAAAAAAAAAAGAAAGAAAGAAAGAAATACCACTGATCAAGAGGAAAAAGAAAAAAAAACAAAAACCTGTCATTACAATGGGCAAAGGATAAGACTAGTCAGGCAATCTAAATGAGAGGCAACCTCAATTATCACAAAAGAAAAAAGATGAAAGGCATTCAGCCACGGGAAATTCAAATTAAAATCTCAATGCATTATAATTTCATTGTTAAAAGACTGGCAAAAAATAAAAGGTCTGACAATATCACGTACCAACAAAAACGTGAAGTTAAAGGAACTCCCAGGTAATGCTGATGGAAATGTAATTTGGTTGTACCAAATTTTTGTATCAAGATTTCAACAAAACTTGATGATATCTGATAAAATGAAACGATGAGCGTAATCCTGGCACCCAGCAATGCCTCTCCCAAGCTCTACCATTGAGCATTGTTTGACAAATACAGGTTGCGACCAACTTTTCATTGGCCTAGAAATCAATTCAGTAGGTTGAGACCAATATTTTTGATAGAAGAGCAAGGGTAGGTATAGCTTCATGAAATGCTTGCTTCTATTATTTATAACATACCCATATAAGTATTTAATAACTAGGTATTTAATAACTGGGTTTTAATGTAAATTTTATTTATTATCATAGATTATGGTCTGAAAGCCACTGTCCTAAGGAAACTGTTATACATATCCACCAAAAGACATGTACAAAAATGTTATTTGTGACACTTTTTTAATAATAAAAAATTGGAAACACTACTGTCCATAAGTAGAAGAATGAATAGTTCATTACAATCATACAATGGAATGCTATATAACAATGAAAATTAGTGAACCAGAGCTACAGATAACAACACAGACAAATCTCAAAGCATATTAATATGCATATTAATAAAAGCAACTTATAGAAAATATGTACAGTATGATGAACATTTAAAAGCATATAAAAAATTACTTGATATTGTTTAGGAAAGGGCACATACATATATGGAAAAGGAAACAGACATGCATGGGGATAAACACCATACTCAGAATTGTGCTTACCTCTGCAAAGGAGGGCGGGAATGTGATGGGGGAGGGTTACCCATTAGGCCTTAACTATATCTGAAGGGCTTTTATTTATTAAGTTGATTGGTAGATAGACACACATGTTGGTAATATTATTTATCTTCTTTTCAGAATGTCTGAAATGTTTCACAATTGTTTAAAAGGGAAAGCTACCATATAAACAAAAAAGACATTTGGTTTGAAATTTATAACATCTCCCAGAAAAAGATCAGTGACTTTAAACTACAATAAACAAACACACAAAAACTTTTCTACATCAAAAAAATCAGAGAAGTTTTCCGATAAGATAGTGAAGTCGGTAATGCATTTGTTTCATCTCTTCTACAAGATTCGATGGGCGAAGCAATAAAAATACACAAAATGAGTAAATCCATGGAAATGCTAAAAACGAGAGAGTCCTTGTTAAGAGACGCACATTTTTGATGAATTTCTGGAAGCCAGAAAGCAGACAGCTCTGAACTGGCAAGAGACATGCAGCACCGCAGCCACAGCAATCCTCTCTGACCGAATGCCGCTTTACTCCGCGCTCACGCTCAGTACACGCAGAGAGCAGAAGTGGACAGTAGTTAACTGTGGCTAATCAGATGTGTAATTAAGGGTCTGTCTACTTAACCGCCATTACCAGAGAGCAACAAACCCACCTCAGCCTCAGCCCACTCCCGCCCCTGCCACACACACACACACACACACAGGCCATGTACAGAGCAGCTCACTGCAGAAACCCTCAGCTGGAGCCTCAGGCTCTGTTCTCTCAACAAAACAAGAGTATCTGTCAAGGAAGGATGGAGAGTGTGGGTGTCTTATCCATGGAGATGGTTAATAACTACTACGTTAGAACCAGAGGCAGAAAAGGAATGGCAGTTTCACTTCGCCCAGAAGATAGTAAAGTCCTTTTTTTATTTTTATTTTATTATGTTATGTTAACCACCATACATTACATCATTCGTTTTTGATGTAGTGATCCATGTTTCATTGTTTGCATAGTAAAGTCCTTTTATCCTCCATATAGTCATTCTCTTATTTTGGCAATTACAGAGTGAGCCTCCCTTTTCCCTTCCACTCACTCTAAAGGGAAGCCTGCCAATGTGTGGAATTCGACAACTTACACAAATCCAGGGGTCATTCTAAGGAGAGATCTTAGAGTTAAAAAGACCTATTCAGCTGCACAGGAGACCCAGTCACTACTTAACACAGTCCTTCATTTAAGAAATACCAGCCACTGAGGAAAATCAAAACCATGAAAGAAAAAAAAAAAAAGCAAAAGAATAAGTGTAATAACTGACCCTAGAGGAAAGAAGAGACACTGAAGAAAAAAAAAATGAATCCTCAGATTTAAAAGTCTCTTGGCTGTTTTAGGAAAGGATGCTTTGAAAAAGAAACAAAAGTTGGATCCAGTCTTATATATATATCCTTACATATATATTCAAATTTCCTATAAATTAATATGCATGATACTTATTATCATGATGATACCATATGCATCATACTTATTAAATCTTCTTAACTTTTAGAAGTTAATACAATTTCCTTTTCCATAGATGTTGGCTGCTGCCTGAGTTATAACAGTAATGATCAGACATAATACTCATTGGGAAATTCAGTAAGCAATTTCCTGGATACACATTATGTACTTTCCAAATAAAAGAACAGAGACAGGAATACGTGAAAGTCAATAGATTTCTGTGTCTCATTCTACCAAGGCTTTTTGGATTCTTACCATACCCAATGTCCTGAGGACAGATCAAGTCCAGCCTGAGCAGTTCCTAGACACTGAGCAATTTAACAGATTAACTCAATCAGGATGTCTTTTAAAATAAACAAGCCATTTCCAATATTTAAATCCAACAGAATTTAGGGGCTCTGGAATAAATCCATGTCTTGGAAAAAGGTTCTGAAATTATCCCAACCTCCTAGAAGATGTGAGTATTACTGAGCTCTGATTTTCTGGGAAAACTTCAAAATGAAACCAATCTGTACGATGAGGCCTAGAGATAAGACATCATCTGTCCCTCAACCTTTCCAAGTGTACCATTTATGTTATACTTAATTATTTACTAAGGAACTCAATGTCTCAAAAAAGTTAAGAGTTAGATTGTGCCTTTAAAAGTACTTGAATGATATCCAGAGAGAACCTAGTATTTTTCTATTTCATGTAAAGAAAGGAAGCTTGTTAAAAAGAACACAAATATATATATTTAACATTAGAAGTCTTCTTAGCCTGTATCACATCATACAGTCAAAAGTCCTATTTCTAGTGCTTTCACATGTGCACAAGTACAAAATACCGGAGTATCAGGCTGTTATTTCATGGCTGAACTTGAGTAAAGCTATAAATCTAACAAAGTTCATCTTCAGAGTTCCAGAGTCGCCTTCCTGTAGTTTTGCCCCCACAGTGCGAACTTGTTCTCTCCTGCTCACATGCCAGTTCTTGACCACCTTAATGTCTTTCTTCAGATTCAACAAGCTAAAAGGATCCTAGAAATAATCTAACCCAAGGCCCTCACTTTATAGAAAAGTAAACCAACGCTTATAGAGTTAACGATTTACCCAAGGTCACCCAGCTAATGAGAGATGAAGCTGTGACCAGAACGAGGTCTCTGATGCCCTATGCAATGCTTTTTCCACTATACCAGCCTGCCTCTTTCAACACTGCAAAGGAAATTATATTTATCCATGTCTTCACAGCCCTTAGCTTCTCCTCTCTGAGGCTTTTCCCTCCTGGTACAACAATTTATCAACTTTAAGTCACCAATAACCTTTTTTCTAATTAATTATATTCCCATGATAAAACAGGAAAGAATTCACTACTCATTTATATTAGCTAATTCATTTATTGATAATATTTCTGTTGCTAATTTTACATTTATCTTTTAAAATGAAAAACACCTTAACACTTCCCAAATCAAAATACAAAGCTTAATAATCATATCCACAATTAAATTCAGAAAAGAACTAAGTTACCGTAGATTCTTACTTTGCATAAAGCAATGCCATAACGTTTATTTCATTTCCTTAGAAGAAAAGGCAGAAATTACATATCGATTCCATTTTAATACTCACCACAAAAGTGATCTGATTGTGTCGCAGGTTAAGTTCAGTTAGTGAATCCAGCCCATTAAGATTATCAACGTGACTTAAAAGGTTCCTAGCAAGATTTAAAACTCTCAAATCACACAAATGACTGACATTTTCGATTTTGGTAATCTGTTAAAAAATGAGAAAGGGATAATTAGCAGGCATAAGTCACAGATACACATGTTATAAAAACCCTTAAAATAAAATATATAGTCACTGGATTCAGTGACAGGTTTACATGAAGATACTTAAAAATGTATTTCCAGGGGCGCCTGGGTGGCTCAGTCGGTTAAGCGTCTGCCATTGACTCAGGTCATGATCCTGGAGTCCCGGGATTGAGCCCCACATCGGGCTCCCTGTTCAGTGGGGAGTCTGCTTCTCCCTCTGGCCCTCACCCCGCTCTCAGGCTCTCTCTCAAATAAATAAAAATCTTTAAAATATATATATTTCCAATTTCCTCTGTTGTAGATAATAAGAAGTCATTTAACTTGTGAAAATTAACTAAAGGAAGGGCACCTGGGTGGCTCAGTCAGTTGGGTATCTGCCTTTGACTCAGGTCATGATCCCAGCGTCCTGGGATTGAGCCCCACGTCAGACTTCCCTGCTCAGTGAGGAGCCTGCTTCTCCCTTTCCCACTCCCCCTGTTTGTGCTCTTTCTCTTCCTCTGTCAAATAAATAAATAAAATCTTCAGAAAAAAAGAAAATTAACTAAAGGAACATATTTTATAATTTCACCATAGTAAATATTTGAAGTAAATTTTATCAAATAATCAACAAGTCCATCCTTGGGGGCATCTCTAATAACCCAATACTGTGCCAGGTCCAGATAAAGGTGACAAGAACTATACATACTACCTCCCAAATAAAAATGTACTGTGAGCCCGAGGCAGAAGCTCACAATGTTTTGAACAAGCAAGACAGCCCTCTGAGAGAAAAGGCAAGGAAAAGGAATGCCACCACATCCCCCTTGTTCTTTCCATTTATACTGCAGAATCCTGAAAGCCGTCAAGAGTCTAAATGGAAAAGATACAAGGAACGAGTCCTCAAAAAGTTGAAAATAGAGCTACCATATGATCCAGCAATTGCACTACTGGGTATTTACCCCAAAGATACAAAAGTAGGGATCCGAAAGGGTACGTGCACCCCGATGTTTATAGCAGCAATGTCCACAATAGCTAAATTGTGGAAAGAGCCAAGATGTCCATCGACAGATGAATGGATAAAGAAGATGTGGTATATATATACAATGGAATATTATGCAGCCATCAAAAGAAATGAGATCTTGCCATTTGCAACGACGTGGATGGAACCGGAGGGTGTTATGCTGAGCGAAATTAAGTCAAACAGAGAAAGACATGTATCATATGATCTCACTGATATGAGGAATTCTTAATTGCAGGAAACAAACTGAGGGTTGCTGGAGTGGGGGGTGGGGTGGGAGGGATGGGGTGACTGGGTGATAGACACTGGGGAGGGTATGTGCTCTGGTAAGCGCTGTGAATTGTGCAAGACTGTTGAATCTCAGATCTGTACCTCTGAAACAAATAATGCAATATATGTTAAGAAAAAAAAAAAAAGAAGAAGAAGAAGGAGGTAGCAGGAGGGGAAGAATGAAGCGGGGGAAATCGGAGGGGTAGACGAACCATTAGAGACGATGGACTCTGAAAAACAAACTGAGGGTTCTAGAGGGGAGGGGGGTGGGAGGATAGGTTAGCCTGGTGGTGGGTATTGAGGAGGGCACATTCTGCATGGAGCACTGGGTGTTATGAACAAACAATGAATCCTGGAACACTTCATCTAAAACTAATGATGTAATGTATGGGGATTAACATAAGAATAAAAAAAAAAAAAAAAAAAGATACAAGGAACTAGGATCCCGAGTGGAGAGTGAGGGTGGGTATTCTTTATTAGTGGAAGTGCTTAAGAGAAGCGACAGATAACATTTAGCCAGAGTGCAATACGGTGGACATTGAGTGTTCAGAACAAGAAGACCTGAGTCACGGAACAGGCACATACACGCAAGCTCTGACCTGCAGCACAGGAGCTCTGAGTTGCACAGTAAAGTAGGGTAAGGAAAAGCCATCCCCATGAACTGAGGAGAGCACAACAGGATTTTAAGCCCCACTAGTGTAACAGAGCAAGCACAGTGAGATGATTCTCTATGACACATAAGTAGGGGTCCTTGTGGGGGACTTCGTCAACCATCTACTTAACAGTGAGTCATACACATGACACTTTTCTTCCAAACATTAAAAAAGGTTTTCACCATCACTAGGGATTAACTTTCTCATCCACACTGTCATCCCAGTACAGATGAAAAAAAAATTGGAATTTTTTATTTAACACTTCAAAACAGATGTTGGATAAGAGAACATTTTCTTAGATTTATAATCCAGTCTGTAGGTTGTTATTGGACCTTCTCTTACATTCAAGAAATACCATCTAGATTCCATCTAGGTTCAAAAGGGAAAACCTATGTTTATTATAAATTCAGTAATATATAAAGGTGACATCTGACTATGCCTTAAAATTTATCCTAAGATTTTGGTCTAACTAATGTAAAATGAAAATAAAAATTGTAAAAGAAGAAACAAGGTAATCAGTATTTGTAGATGATAGAACTATTTACAACGAGACATAGACAAAAGCATTTCAAAACTTTATAAGTGATAGAATTTTAAATGTACGGAATCAGCAAAATGCAAAATAGACACTGAAAAATCAATAATGTCATCATAAGTTTGAGAAATTCTCCTAAAATACTAAGGAAAAATGGAGATAGGAAGAATAAAAGGTAAGACGGGGATATGGAAGACAAATAATATAGATGTAACAAACATGAATGAAAGAGCAATATTTAAATATATAAAATAAAACTTTCCTGAGAACAGGAAAGACAGAAATATATAGAATGAAGGGGCACAATTGTTATATGACATACATAGAGAGTCTTCCCCCTTCTGCTACTAAACCTGGGGCATTTCTCTTAGAAAACCACCTTTCTCTAATTCCTTCATCCAGGTGGGACTGATAATTAGAATGCCTACATTGTGAGTTGCCTTTTATTTAGTTTGGTAACTCTGAAAAGGAACATTATTAATTCTAAAACATTGGTATCAAGATGTAATTTTTTTAAAAAATCACTGGGGATATTGTTTGGCCTCTTGGTTTGCAATCAGATAGGCCAGAATTGTGTGCAACGTCTCTGATGGAGCCTATTACGCATTGCAGCCATGGACAAAGTCACAGTAAATGATAAAAATTTCAGGCAAAAGGTGGCGTAGGGTGAGAGCACAGCTCTTGTTTAGTTAATAAACTTCACAGCAAGAAGAAGAAATGATGGGAATGTTGGAAAGTCCAATCATGGGTCATACTGATCAGAGAGAGGGTTTCCAGGAGACCGCAGGGCTTCTTAATACATCTAGGAAAGCTGGATACTCCAGGCTCATCTTTATGTATAAGAGTAACCCAGACTGCTTCGTCTGGATAAAGACAACCTTCTGACTCAGCAATGCTAAAGGGCAAATGTCTGCTTTCAGTCAAGCAGTCACAGAAAGGACAAACTCTCCCTGAAGGAAAAGATGGCCTTGAAAGAACAGATCCTTCCTGAAGCACATTTGTGTCCACGTTAAAGAATGCTTTTACCGAGAGAACAAATTCTGGAAGACCAAAAAAATTCTGTCAGAAATTGAGAGCCAACCTCTCAGATTCCTTTGTATTCTTCATTATTCAAATATAATCAATTGCTAAATCTTGATGTTTCCACTTTTTAAATATTTATCCAATCTGCCCCCTTATTAAATCCCTATTGTTACTACTTCAGGTCGAGCCACCTTCACTTTTCACAAAGATTACTGGATTAGTCTCTCAACTGTTCTGTCTCCAGTTTCACTTTCCTCCAACTCTTTCTATCCCCCAATCTGTCTCTTGCACACTATTAACATTCCTCAGACCATTTTCACATCCATAAACCAAATACGTTTCATTTCACGATGTACACCAAATATCATTTTTATTTCTAACAAAAGTAAACTCCAAAAACAAAAAATATTCACTTAATTTTCTTTTCCGTTTTTAACTACCTGATGCTATTTTCTTTTTAGAATTGGACATTGTTTCATCTTGAATAATTTATCTCCTGACTTTTTAGAAGCCTAAGGTCACCATGGCTGTCTTTGCTTTGAAATACTCCAAATTTCTGCTTAGTGGATTTAGATATTTTGAAACAAGACTTGGATTTTCACGTAAAACTTCATTCTTGTAGTTATAGAGCCTTGAGAAATAATTTGTGTGGTACAAATACTTAATCTCAATACACAGAATAAGTACAACACAAAGCTGAAATTACATGACATAACACAGGTCAGCTAACAAGGAACAGAGCATTTTTCATCAACATAATGGTTGGTAAATAATTCCCACACATTACATATGGATCAAGTGATATGTTTGTTATTCGTAAACCAGGATCCTTCATAGATCTTGGGTAATGCCCAATGAATTCTTAAAGGTAGGGGCGCCTGGATGGCTTAGTTGGTTAAGCGTCTGACTCTTGATTTCGGGTCAGGTCATTTTCTCAGGGTTCTGAGATCAAGCTCTGTGTTGGGCTCCATGCTGGGCATGGAGCCTGCTTAAGATTCTCTCTGTTTCTCCCTCTGCCTCTCACCCCCAACTCTTGCTCTAAAAATAAAATATAATATAATAAAAAATAAATAAAATGAATTCTTAAAGGTATAATATAATGTGAGAACTACATAAATATGTTTAATTATCATATATACATTTTAAAATAAACTTTAAAAATTGCTACCATAAAATGTTGCAATTAGTTATGAATAGTTTTAAAAATAGTGGGCTACAAAAAAATAAAAATAAAAAATAAGTAAATAAAATAAAAATAAAAATAGTGGGCTACAAGATAAAATAGCAATTCCTCAGGTGTGGCATACAAAGCCCTCCCCAATCTGGCCTCTGCTACTTCTCTCCCCTCATTTCTCACTGTTCTTCAACACATGCTAAATTCTCAAGCAGTAAAAAATATCGTGTTGTTTTTAGTCTCAGTGCTTTTGCATACGATATTCTTTTACTGACAAAACTCTTTAATTCTTCTTCCCCTTCCACCCTCACCTAACTGGGTAACTTCTCTACTAGAGTGCCACTAATCAGCCTGCAGAGCTGGACAGTTCCCAGGCTACCAACATTCCTCCCATTCTGGGCACACACAGATACACACAGATGGGGCCGGGTGAGATTAGAACCTAGCGGATGTGGTCTAGTTAGATCTGTCAAGGTTTTCATTTATTCCATTAGCTTTTCACCAAAATGATTGGGACTAGCAGTTGTTAGAAAGCCTAGAGAGATCATACTGAAGTTTGCACTTAACCAACTGCAGGTGGCAGTGACAGATCTTGTTCATTAACAGGCAAGGACTCATGGATCATCCCAGAATGTACACTTACCACCTCATGAGAGGCTCTACCTTCTGCATGAGTGTAGCTCATGTAGCTGTTCATAAATAAATCCATTTCAAAGACAAACATTTCAATGGAAGAACAAAGGACTAAAAAACAGCCAAGATGCTCTGAGAAGGAGGGGGAACGTAACAAACCAGATTCAGACAAATTCAGACAGACAGACCAAGAGGCAGACAAACTGACTGACCCAACAGAATAAAGAGTCCAGATTATATAGTAATCAGGGAAATAGAAATCAAAACCACAAAGAGACACTACTTTATACCAATTTAATTGGCAAAAATTAAGAAGTATGACAATTCCAGAGCTTTGGGTGGTGGCCGCTGCTGGCTCTGGCTTCCCGTAGGGGGAGGGTGATGTGGCTTAGACAGCAGCCCTGACACCCCACCCCCCAAGCCCACCGCTTCTCGCTTCAGCGCCCCGACGCCACGGCAGCCCAGCAAGCAGCCCAGATGCAGCCACCGAGTGTGTGGTGGTGGGAGACAGAGCTACAGGTAAAAGTTGCCTACCGATCGGTTAAACCAATGATTCCCTGGAGAATACATCCCCACTGTCTTTGACAACTATCCTGCCAATGTTATGGTAGAACATTGTTGTTCTACCATATTGAACTATATTTCAAATAGTTCAAATATAGTTGAAAATGGGTGAATCTGGGCTTATGGGATAGAGCTGGACAAGAAAATTATGACAGATTATGTCCCTTATCCTATCCACAAACAGATGTGGTCTTAATTTGCTTTTCTCTCATGAATCCTGCATCATTTGAAAATGTTCGAGCATGGTGGTACCTTGAAGTGCGACACCACTGTCCCAACACCCCCATCATCCTGGTAGAGACTAAACTTGATCTCAAGGACAACAAAGACATGACTGAGCGACTGCAGAAGAAGAAGCCAACTCCCATCACCTAGCCACGGGGTTTGGCCATGGCTAAGGAGATCGGTGCTGGAAAACACCTGAGTGCTTCAGCTCTCATGAAGCAAGGCCTCAAGACAGTGTTGGATGAAGCTCTTTGAGGGTTCTCTGCCCTCCAGTCAAGAAGAGGAAGAGAAAATGCCTGCTGCTATAAATGTGTGGGCCCCTCTCCTGCCCTGTCCACCTCAGAAATTTTATATGCTTTGCTCAAAAATGGTGGAGCCTTTCACATAGTGCCAAGTTTTTGTTACAGATTACTTTTTCCATAAAACCATTTTGAATTAGGTTTTATTTGTTTAAAGGGTAAGACTTCAAACTTTCACATTATAGTAAAATTTAGCCCTAAAATGGCAAGCTTTCTTAAAGCCTTATTTTTCAAGAGCTCCTATTCTTGCTCAGATTAAGAGTTGCCAAAATAGCTTGTGAACTAAGTTGCACTGTTGTGCTGAGAACACTAGGCACTAAGCCATTCAAGATCTTTGTCTTTAAGAAGAGACTACAGGAAAACAGTATGAAGATTCCTCAAAAAGTTAAAAATAGTTACCCCTATGACCAGCAATTGCACTACTATTTACTCCAAAGATACAAATGTAGTGAAAAGAAGGGCCACATGCACCCCAGTGTTCATAGCAGCCATGTCCACAATAGCCAAACTGTGGAAGGAGCCGAGATGCCCTTCAACAGATGAACAGATAAAAAAGATGTGGTCCATATATACAATGGAATATTACTCAGCCATCAGAAAGGATGAATACCCACCATTTGCATCAACATAGATGGAACTGGAGGGTATTATACTAAGAGAAATAAATCAAGCAGAGAAAGACAATTATCATATGGTTTCACTCATATGTGGAACATAAGGAATAGCACGGAGGACCATAGGGGAAGGGAGGAAAAACTGAAGGGAGGGAAATCAAAGAGGGAGAAAAATCATGAGAGACTATGGACTCTGGGAAACAAACTGAGGGTTTCAGAGGGGAGGGGAGTGGGGGACAGGGTAGCCGGGTGATGGGTATTAAGGAGGGCACGTGTTGTGATAAGCACTGGGTGTTATACGCAACTAATGAATCATTGAACACTACATTAAAAACTAATGATGTACTCTATGGTGGCTAACTTAACATAATAAAAAAAAGACATGTTTATATCACAAAACCTGAAAAACACATAAAAGTATTAAGGAAAATACACAAATCGCCTAAAACCCTAAAACCTAAAGATATTTCCTGATTACACTTGGTATATTTCACTACCAAATAAAATCTTATTTTTATTTCTAAAAAAAGAAGAAGAAGAGACTGCAATGTCTCATGTTTGGAAATGGAGACACTAACTAGTTTCTGATAAGAAAGCAGCACAACAGGGCGCCTGGGTGGCTCAGTCGGTTGAGCGACTGCCTTCGGCTCAGGTCATGATCCTGGAGTCCCGGGATCGAGTCCCGCATCGGGCTCCCTGCTCGTCAGGGAGTCTGCTTCTCCCTCTGACCCTCCTCCCTCTCATGCTCTCTGTCTCTCATTCTCTCTGTCTCAAATAAATAAATAAAATCTTAAAAAAAAAAAAAAGAAAGCAGCACATTTCACAATCATGAAATGTTGCCATCTAACATACCAGTAATTTATCAGCCTGCATCCATTCCCTAACACTGGACTTTATGTCATAATGGAATGAGTGTAAGGACTCAAAACTCTTTGGATCAATCTTTTTTATTTTGTAGTGAGATTTTTTTTTTAATTAATTTATTTATTTTATGGGGGAGGGGCAGAGGGAAAAGAGAATCTCAAGCAGACTGCGCTGACTTCCACTTGGGAATTGATCTCACAAGCCTGAGATCATGACCCAAGCCGAAACCAAGAGTTGGACACCCAAGTCACTGCGCCACTCAGGCACCCCTGTAGTGAGATTTTCTTTTTAAAAAAACGTAGTGTATATGCTATTGCTGAGATTTTGAACAGACCTCTTACTCCCACATCCCTCTGATGAAGTATCTGCTCTAGCTGTGGATGCACTGGGGTGGGGTGTGAGCAGCATGGGAGGTGATCAAAGAATGAAGACAATTATTTTGACAAAATATGGAGGTTAATTTATACTACATTGTACACATAATAATTAAACTGAGTAGGGGCGCCTGGGTGGCTCAGTCGTTAAGTGTCTGCCTTCGGCTCAGGTCATGATCCCAGGGTCCTGGGATCGAGCCCCGCATCGGACTCCCTGCTCAGCGGGAAGCCTGTTTCTCCCTCTCCCACTCCCCCTGAGTGTGTTCCCTCTCTCGCTATCTCTTTCTCTGTCAAATAAATAAATAAAATCTTAAAAAAAAAATAATTAAACTGAGTAAAAGTGTCACAGATAAAATCTTAAAAGGTTAATCTCTGTCAAATGCAGTAAATGATAAGGAAAGATCGGTATTATCACTGTTTTAAGCTTTTTCTTAGACCTGCCATCCCTCCTGAAATTGGGCATATAATTAATCTTTGAACTGGTCATTCCCATAGTTGCTAACTTAGTGCTTTTCTTACAGGATCCCTTTTTTTTTTTTTTAAGAATTTATTTATTTATTTCACAGCAAGAGAGATAGCGAGAGAGGGAACACAAGCAGGGGGAGTGGGAGAGGGAGAAGCAGGCTTTCCGCTGAGCAGGTAGCCCGATGCGGGGCTCGATCCCAGGACCCTGGGATCATGACCTGAGCCAAAGGCATACGCTTAACGACTGAGCCATCCAGGCGCCCCTAAAGAATCCCTTCTTAATGAGCAATATGCCTCCTTCTATTATAAAATCTTTCTGATAATGCATTAGAAATTTTTTTTGTAGATTCGTAAAGGTGTATTCTTATTTCCTTGTTACTTTATTCAAAGCTAATAAGCACTTTACTTAGTTTTCCAGTAACTAGGTGCAAAAATGACATGTTGCAGCTTTATAGTTTTTGAAATATTTTAGGTATTCCTAAACTATGAACTTTCTTAGCATCACTGCCTTGCCAGATCACCAACACTGTACCTTGACTAATGCTGACCCTCCTCTTGGTCTTACCCCCCTGGACACACACTTCCTGTTGCTCTGCCTAACCATGTTCCTCTGGGTCTGTGAGGTTCTGGAAGCCTGTGCTTGTGCTAATGAAGTTCTGTACAACTTACCCACTGGCAAGAATATAAGGTTGGACCTTTCAACTACTAGAACAACATTTTTTAAATGGACAGTTGTAGAATTGCGGGGTGTTTTTACATTGATCTTTTGCTAATGTAATTAGCAGTATGTTTTGCATGTATGACTTAATAAATCCTTGAGTCATAAAAATAAAAGGAAGTATGACAATTCCAAATGTTGAAAAGAATGTGAAGCAACAGGATTTATCCTGCATTACTGGTGGGAATATAAACTGGTACAACCACTTTGAAAAACAATTTGACATTATCTTTTTTTTTGCATTTTTTTATTATTATGTTATGTTAATCACCATACATCACATCATTAGTTTTTGATGTAGTGTTCCATGATTCATTGTTTGCGTATAACACCCAGTGCTCCATGCAGTACGTGCCCTCTTTAATACCCATCACCAGGCTAACCCATCCCCCCACCCCCTTCCCCTCTAGAACCCTCAGTTTGTTTTTTAGAGTCCATAGTCTCCCATGGTTCGTCTCCCCCTCCAATTTCCACCCCTTCATTCTTCCCCTCCTGCTATCCTCTTTTTTTTTTTTTTAACATATAATGTATTATTTGTTTCAGAGGTACACGTCTGTGATTCAACAGTCTTACACAATTCACAGTGCTCACCATAGCACATACCCGCCCCAATGTCTATCACCCAGCCACCCCATCCCTCCCACCCCCACTATGTTAGACATTTAAATAACCTCTGTTCTATCAGTTTCACTCCCTAGAGTGACATATGGTATGTGGAAGAAACCCATACAAGAATGTTCTTAGAAGGGCTATTCCTAAAAGGAAACAAACAAAAGGAAACAACCTAAATGTCTATCAATAATAAACTGGAGAAAAAAAGTTTTCATATAATCATTCCATGGAACTTACAACAGCAAAAAGGAGTAAACTACAGTTACTTAATCAAAATAGATTAATCTCAGTAAGCTAATGTTATATGCAAAAAGCAAACACTAGATGACAATATACAGTATAATACCTTTTTAAAATTACAACACAATACTACTAAACAAGGTATTATTTAGACACATATATGTGATAAAACCAACTTAAAAAAACACACAAGGGAAAGATAAATGTGAAATCCTGGATAGTGGTGGCCTCAGAATAAAGGAGGAATACCTAAGTAGAAGAAAATCATTGGTAATATTCTAATTGTTGGTCTAGGGTTGGAAAATATGTATTTTAAAAATAATAAAAGACTAGGGGTGCCTTAAGCGTCTGCCTTTGGCTCAGGTCATGATCCCCGGGTCCTGGGATCGAGACCCATGTCAAGCTCCCTGCTCAGTGGAGAGCCTGTTTCTCCCTGCCTGCCACTCCCCCTGCTTATGTGCTCTCTCTCTCTTTCTCTCTGTCAAATAAATAAATAATAAAATAAAATAAAAATAAAAGACTAAATAAGAAATGAAATTATCATAACTATTAAGGATTCCAAATGTTTTAGGAGTTTCATCTGTCATTTACTGCTAAGGGATTACCATATCTTAAATAAACAGGCTTAATGCCTTAGAAATTTCAGTGAATCAGTAAAGCAACTCTTTTTTTTTTTTAAGATCTTATTTATTTTTTGACAGAGAGAGACAGCAAGAAAGGGAACACAAGTGGGGGGAGTGGGAGAGGGCGAAGCAGGCTTCCCGCTGAGCAGGGAGCCTGATGCGGGGCTTGATCCCAGGACCCTGAGATCATGACCTGAGCCAAGGGCAGATGCTTAATGACTGAGCCACCCAGGCACCCCAGTAAAGTATCTCTTGAAATACTTCAACACAAGTATCATTCGTACTGAATGGAGCACTGGGTGTTATACGCAAACAATGAATCATGGAACACTACATCAAAAACTAATGATGTAATGTATGGTGATTAACATAACATAATAAAAAAAAAAAACTTTTATAATACCAAATTTTCTCAGACTTTTTTGCTGAAAAGAAAGAAACAAAGAGGCTTTACAATACCTGATTTCCATGAAGGTCCAAGACATCTAAGCTTTTGAGGTTCTCCAGATTTGAAATTTTCTTGATTCTGAAAATCAGAATAAGTGGAGTAGAAATACAGATGTATCAAATTTATTGTAAATCAAAACATGCTAAGGCAAAACTCATTTTAATTTATTCTTTCTCTCTATAGATAAGTAGAGAGACAGCTATAGATATAGCTATACAAATATGTATATAGAGAGAGATTATATGTAAATACATATATAAAACAAAAACATATTTCCCATTGATTTAATTATAATGGTAAAGATGCAATCCCATTGGAGGAAATGTCCCAAAAACAGCTTAAAAGTTGTATCTTTAGGAAAAAGCAATTCTACTTCTAAGAACCTTAGGACAAGGCACTTATTCAAGGCAGTTTCCTTCAGAATATGATCTAAACTCCTTACCTCAGTTCTCAAGGCCCTAAACCTTGTGGCGGCTGACTCTTTGTCCAGGCTTATCTCCTATCACGGCTCAGGCTCTCTCTGCTCTAACCACAGGGGATTTCTTGGAGCTCTAACCTGACAAGTTCATTTCTGCCTGGGGGTGTTTATCCTCGCTGCTCCTTCTTCCTCAGAGTTCTTCACCCAGAACTTAGCATGGTTCACTCCCCCTTCCTATCCCCATTACTCTCTCCTTCCCCTACTTTAATGGACTTCCTTGCACCTATCCTTGCCTAAAATTATATTGTTTATGTGTTTACCTTCTTATGATCTCCTTCCTCAAACCAAAACGTGAGTTTCAAGAGTGCAGAAATTTTAACATATTCTCTACTCCATCCCCAGCACTTATAAAAGGGGCTGGCACTGGGTAGGAACCAAGAAATATTTGTTTAATGAATAAATAAACATATACTAACTAAATAGATGAGTTTTATGTCCAAGAGTATTCATAAGAGGATTATTTATCACATTCACAGATTAGACACCACTTAAATGTTTTCTACTGGACCTGCTCAGTTTGTAAATATTTGGAATTTTTGATTTGCCATCTTGTGAAAAGCTAAAACACTGCTATAAATTTTAAAACACAGCATTTTATCTCTAAAATGCCCCTTCTTATATTCCTTAATGATTAGGGCCCACCCATTGCCTCCCTCTGTCCTACCTTTTCTGGCTACCTTACCTGTCCAGCTGCCTCCAACTGGACAGTTCAAACAAAACAAAACAAAACAAAACAAAACAAAAACTATTTCCCTTTTATATTTTCCCCTCCTACAGATCCTACTTTCTCCTACTGCCATAATTCAGTAAAAAGAAAGGAGCAATGGCAAAGAAAGGGTAGAAATGCAGGTCATGCAATCCATCTTGATCATCATCTGCCTATCACTATTTATTTCTGTTGCCAGTGCTTACTGCCTCAAAGAACCATTTCTACCTTCCTAAATGTTTCCAGAACCTGGATCATCCCTTGAAACTTCATATATGCTGATTAACATGTAAACATAATACCAGTTTAAACTTAGAGAATTTCCATCTCCATGTGACCTCAGCCATCATTGCCAAATCCAGAATTACATCACCACAACCAATTCAATCCAATTTGGTGTATAAAAAATATTTATCATACACCTACTATGCCACATCACAATATGACAGCAGTTCTCTCCCTTATCTCTCTCTCTCTCCCTCTCTCTCTCTCACACACACACCACTCCCCCCATCTTATCTTTTGTTCTTCCTATCCCTATTTTTCCTTAGTATTTTAAAAGAATTTCTCAAGCTTATGCTGACACTATCAGATAGGAAAACAGACAAAACTGTTAACAAAGTTGTTCTTCACCTGCTTTGCTCTTGAAATACCTAGTACATCAGAGCCCATCTTTGCAGGCTACATTATGATACTGAGGCCTGCATAAGGACCACACTGCAGAACCTATATGAAGGCTAGGCTTTTTGGGTGTTAGAGACAAATCCTTAAGTGGAGACCTTCAAGGAAGTAATAGGAAAGGAATATGGAATCCCAGAGCCTGGTGGAGAGTTTTGTATCTATAGTCCTGGGTGATCAGAAAAAAATGCATGGAAGTTTTATCTGTTATCCTGTGATCATGAGGGCACCAGAAGATCTCACAAGGATAAACAGGAACACAGAAAGCAGAAGAGTGAGATGGCAAGAACTTCAGTAGCACAGTGGTACAAAAGGACTGGGGGTTCTTCGGTAGCAATGCAAACCTCATATACAGAATCTGAGCACAGTCGTTTTAGCTTTGGGGCAGAAATCTTTGTTGGAGCTGCTTGAACTTAGAGGAATATGGTTGCCCTGGATTGTAACATCTGGCTCCATTGTTTTGGACTAAGATATAAGATAGTGCAGTGCTTTGCAAAGTGAGAGGGAGAAAATTTCCCGGACTCGCCCAGCAGGGGGCAACAGTTCATCCAAGACAAACCTGGAGAGACAGGGTGGCAGAAGAGCTGCTCTCTCCTCCAGCATTTCTCAGCCAGATTTGCCTAAAATTCACTAAAGTACTGCCTCGGGTTAGAGTCGTATCTTCAAGACTCACACAGCTGACCTGAGAACACGGCAGATGTGCATTGTTCTGATACTTCAGAAATATGCATTTTGGGAGAATGTAGAAAGTTGTCTTTCTGACTTTCTTTTTTATTCGAGAACACTAACAGCTCTAAAATTGCTTAATGGCTATTTTCTTTATGTGAAGAATAAAGTAAACCATGACCAAATGCAAACAAAATGAACAAAAAGATGAAGCAGAAAGAGGAAGAGACTGCATTAGATTGCTTTTACTTGGCCAAGGTAAGGATACAGAAAAGGGCATTAGGTCCCTTAGAACTGGAGGAGCAGAGACCTCTGGAAAGGTCAGAAGGTCAGATGGACTGGTGTCTTTGATCCACAAATTATTTTTTAAAAACCTTAGAAAGGTTATTTCCAAGAAGCCAGAGAAGCTGCAAAGTAGAAGCAGGAAGAAAAGTAGATTGAGAGTTGATTTAAAACACTGGGACCCAGGAGCAGCTCTTAGACACTATGTTTAAAACTAGCAAAGGAGATTAAAAACGCCGCTAGGAAATACTGAAGGACTGAAAGAAGTGCATAAGGCAATAGTGCCAAAGAATAAATGGAAGCTCCGCAAACAAATCACAAACTCCAGGGATCAGGAACTAGTTAAGAAATCTCTGGGAGAGACAACAGGGAGCACCTAGAAGGGAATGCCTTAAATGTATGAAAAGTTGACATCTTACTTCACCTCACTCAACTGCTCCGCTGGGGTACTCCTACTGTGTACAGCTTCTACATATCTAACCTTGCAAAAGTCCCTTTATAGCTCCATTTCTTCATCTGTGAAATGAGAGAACTGATCTCTGAGGTCATTTTATGCTCTAAGACTCCATGCTCCTATAATTTCCCCAAATTCCCTCCAGCTACCATAATGCTCAGTTTAATGCTTGAACCAAGTATAGGCGATAAACTACATTGGTGGGAACTTCCAAGAAACCACAGAGAACAGACAAGAGCCTAGGATTCTGGGGCATGATCTTGGAAAAAGCACCCTATATTACCACTGGCCAGTGAGAATAAAGAAGTAATTCGAGATCCATGCTGTCGGTGGGGGCCGGGGGGGGGGGTGGAACCAAGCTTGGTATCTAAAATTCATCATTTGATAATATAAAAATCATTTTTGGAGTTTGCTAAACAGCTCTTCTTTGTAGGCATTGCAAAAGCTATCCAGCAAAAGAGAATGAAAAGTCATAGACAAATACCAAGGAAATTAGTCAGAAATTGTGTAACTGTACTACATAATAGAGCCTTACAAAAGGAACTGGGGAAGTTCATATAGGATGTAATGGTAAATACATACTGAAAACACCATCTGAACAAGAATCAATCAGTAATTTGACAAACATGAAATATCAAATGTCTACCCGCAGTCACGCACTGGGAGGAATTATAAGTGAAACACACATAAGCACAAAGTGAATACACACACTTACAAGATAGCCCGAGAAAACAAAAAGTTAAGGCCAAAGTCTGCTATTTACTTCCATATAAAATATGGCACTGGGAAGCAATGGAAATAATAAAATACACATTCAATAAATATTATTTGGTTTGACTATCAGATTGAATCTCATAAAACAAATTATGACTGAATCTTAATCCATTCAAATAATCTTAACAAATTTTAGTCAATTCGTTTCTTTTTTTTTCAGTCTATTAGTTTCTTAAGTATTATTCAATTCTGAGCTGCCATCTAAACACTGGAAGTCTCAACATTAGCCCTAAGTAAATAAACAAATTTGTTCTACAAAGATTACCTGTTTTTCCCCAGCAGAAGGACACGGAGTGATCTCAGAGTAGAAAGCCCACTGATTTCTTCAATTTGGTTATCATATAAATCCAAGAATATTAGCCTCTGTAGATTAGAAATATTTTGGATCCGAGTTATAAAATTGTGTTGGAAGTTCAACAAACGAAGGTGTTCTTCTCCATCAATGATAGGACATACAGTCAGCTTTTGCCTAGAAAACATTTTAAAAAGTTAATAAAGTCTTGATGTGACAACCTGCCTCCTCGTTTTATTATTACAAATATTATTAATAGTACCTTTGTGTTCCCATGCTATGAGGAGAAAAAAGATAAACAGAACCACTTCTTGCCTCCAGGAACTGAGCCTCCTAGATCTAGTTGTAAATCATTTCTATAAAAGACAATATACTTTGACAAAGGCAATTATTACAATTAAGTCTAAGCTCTCATTGTATTAAAAAAAATCTCCAATATCAATTATTTCACGTAAAATTGAATTAACATCAGAAAACACTCAATGTAATTGCCTTCTCAAAATTGAAATGATTCAAAGAGCCATGTCACATAACACAAGAGATGCCCTTGCCATCAATCGACTGATACAGACTGTCCAGACAACTAAGTCATCAGGGAAAAAACAACAATTTATACACAGGTCTCTCATAGAATCATAGACTCTTGAGCTGGATAACATCTTAGGAAAAGTAAGAAATTCAGCCATCTACAGTTCACTTTGATGGAAACAGTTTCATCCTGAAATCCATTAATGGAAATGTGGTCCTTATAACACATTTCCTCAGAAGCTTAGATTTTAAGAATGTTTACATGTTCAACATTAACTTTAGACTTTGAAGAACATTTAGAATGCTATAGGATAGGATGTAACCTTACTAATACATGCTTTCAGCTGTATTTGAAACAGTAAAGCCTCCATTATGCAAAAAGTTATTATGTCTTACATGTGAAGTAAATACATCCAGGGCCCTTTAAGGATCCCACTACTATAATAAAATGGCCAGAGGGGGGTGATTCTACTCTGAGGTTTTCAACAGTGTTCAAGGAAAATGTCGCTGTATTGATCAGTGTGTGAGTAACTCTAATGGAGAGACTTATTAGAACTATTTCCTTTCAGTAAAAATCAAGCAAATGTAACCTTTAAAGAAAATAAATCAGAATGCTACAAGCATGAGTGAAATGTGGATGTGATCAGAATCGTCCTCATTTACAGAGAAAAGATGATTAGCACAAAGAAATGACTGAAGGTGAACGGTTGACAAAGATATGATCTTTAGGGGCACCTGGGTGGCTCAGTGGTTAAGCGTCTGCCTTCGGCTCAGGTCATGATCCCGGGGTCCTGGGATCAAGCCCTGCATCGGGCTCCCTGCTCCTCAGGAAGCCTGCTTCTCCCTCTCCCACTCCCCCTGCTTGTGTTCCTGCCCTTGCTATCTCTCTCTCTGTGTCAAATAAATAAATAAAATCTTAAAAAATATATATATGATGTTTAAAAATACAGACCCTGAAAAAATCGGCTTAAAATAGAAGAAAAGTAAAACATAATAGACAATAGTTGAATTCTTTTAATGTGTGCTTAGTATTTAGAATTCATTTCATGCATTCAATACTACCACATTTGCTCCTTGTCTTATAAATTATAAATTAATAAATGACAAGTATTCTAGTTTAAAATTGATGTCTTTATCCACTTAGCAAAAAACTTTGTCTCATTTTTCCTGCTTCAGTCTTCCTCTGTTTCTCAGTTAACTTACCAATACCCCCAACTTCTAGTTCATCCAATCTTTGAGTCACTCATCACTGAGAAAGGAAAATAAATAATCTCGGACCTCCCTCTTACATAAGTCACTATAGCTTGAAACAAAGTCACTTTCTCAGATTCCAAATCCAATAACTAAGTCCCAACTGCAAGGCTCACTTATCCATCCCCTAGCCCCCTAAGTCCCTGACATGCAGCAAAACAAGCAAACACACACACATAATAAGCCAGGGCTCGCCGGGAGGGGGTTGGGGGTGGGGGTTGTTCGGCCAACAAAATCCCTGAGTTGCTACACCTCCTGCCCTAATACCAAATGTATATTGGACAATACTTTTGCCTCTGTATTTCCTACTTGATGCTGGAACAATACTGCAAAGCTGTCATGAGATTTAGTGCCCTCAAGTGGTGCTCTGCCTACAATACATCACACCCTCCAGAGAGTTTTTTCCCAACTACACACACAGATGGTCTATGACAATTCAGTCAGGTGTGCACTGCTACTGTAAGAAGTTTGCTTAACAATTTGCTCTTGGATGGGCGCCTGGGTGGCTCAGTCGGTTAAGCATCTGCCTTAGGCTCAGGTCGTGATCTCGGAGTCCTGGGATCAAGCCCCATGTCAGGCTCCCCATTCAGCGGGAAGTCTGCTTCTCCCTCTCCCTTTGCCCCTCCCCCTACTCCATTTCTCTCTTGCTTGCTCACTATCTCTCAAATAAATAAATAAAGTCTTTTAAAAAAAACAATTTGTTCTTGGAAACACACTGCTAAGCTAAAGGTATGCATAGCAGCGATGGTTTGTCTAGACTGGTTATAGCACTAAGGTAGGATAGGGGTGCTTCATCCACCATTCTATTGCCAAGGGCTTCCTAAATTTTTTTATTTTTTATTTTTTATTTAAATTCAATTTAGATAACATATACTATATTATTAGTTTCAGGAGTAGAATTTAGTGATTCATCAGCCTTATATAAAACCCAGTGCTCATTATATCAAGTGCCCTCCTTAATGCCCATCACCCAGTTACCCCATCCCCTTACCCACCTCCTCTCCAGCAACCCTCAGTTTATTTCCTATAGTTAAGAGTCTCTCATGGTTTGTCTCCCTCTCTGTTTTCATCTTACTTTCTTTTTCCTTCCCTTCCCTATATTCATCTGTTTTATTTCTTAAATTCCACATATGAATGAAACCATATGGTATTTGTCTATTTGTCTTTCTCTGACTTATTTAGCTCAGCATAATATCCTCTAGTTCCATCCACGTTGTTGCAAATGGCAAGATTTCGTTCTTTTTGATGGCTAAGTAATATCCCATTATACACACACACACACACACACATAAAAAACATTCCATTTTATTATATATGTGTTATGTATGTATAACATACCACATCTTTATCCATCTTTATCCATTCATCTGTTGATGGATATCTGGGCCCTTTCCATAGTTTGGCTATTGTGGACACTGCTGCTGTAAACACTGGGGTGCATGTGCCCCTTTGAATCACTATGTTTGTATCCTTTGGATAAATACCTAGTAGTGCAATTGCTGGGTTGTAGGGTAGCTCTATTTTTAACTTTTTGAGGAACCTCCATACTGTTTTCCAGAGTGGCTGCACCAGTTTGCATTCCCACCAACAGCGTAAGAGGGTTCAAGGGCTTCCTAGATTTAAAGCTAGGGATCAAATCCTAAATATATTCACTCGTTCAAAAAATTTTTAGTCTATTTTGTCCCAGGCTCTGTTCTAGGTGCTGGGGATACAGAACTGAACAAAACTCCCAGTGTTTGTGGAGCTTATATTCCAGTAGGAGGAGACAAAGAATAAACTTGATAACTAAAATACTTCATATGTTAGAGGGTGATAAATGTTAAGAAGAAAAATAAGGCAAAGAAGGGGGTTGGGGAGTGTCAGGGTAGAATGGGTAGTAGCTTTGGAGATGGTGGCTGGGGAAAGTTATCCCCAACATGATGACATCTGAGTAAAGACCTGAAGGAGGTTAGGGAGTAAGCCTACAGACATGTGGGGGAACAGCATTCTACGTAGGGGACATCAAGTGCAGAAGTGCTGAGGTATGAGCCTGGTTGGTGTATTCACGCAGCACCAAGGAGGCAAGGGTAACTTCAGCAGAGTGAATGAAGGAAAAATCAGGAGGTCAGGCCAGTGAGGTAACAAGAACTCAACTGGACAGGGCCCAGAGGGCCCATATGAGGACTACACTGTACTTTTTTCTATCCTAAAATCCATTTTTATCAATGTCGTAGTCTAGAATTGCTATACTACTCTTTCAGGGTATAGGTAAGCTCTGTTACATTACACAGCTATAAAAACCCCTCCCCATACCTATGGAAGGATAAATAAAAAATTGGTAACAATGATTATACCTATGTGGGAGAACTGGGGAGCTGGAGAACAAGAGAAGAGAGAAAGACTTTTCTATCTTTCCAATCCTGTACCATGTTTATATATTATCTAGTCAAAAAAAGAACAAAAAAAAGAAACTGTCCTCACCTTTCCAGGGTCAACCTGTCTGAGTAAAGAATTTTCTCTTCAGAAGAACGCTGCAGAATGGGAAATGATGGCATTGATGAGCTCGCCAGATGAATATGATCACCTATTGAAAATGATATACAAATTACTTGTTAAGAAAAGCCTTTAAAATCTTGAAACTAAAGTCACCTTATATTTGGAGAACTTTGGCACCTACAAATATCTTTTCTGGAAAGTACAGTTTCCATAGCTCTCTACACTTAAAATTAATTACTACATTTGAGTTTGTTTCTTTCCTCCTCAACCCTAAACTACATGTTCTGTATATATCAGATAATTTTTCCCTTGCCCCATAGATTGGTTGCAAGTACAGAACTATTCTAGTGCTATCTTTACCCCTTTATAAGGCTGACTCCTAGCACTAAATTTTAACTCTTAAAACTGAGATGATAGTCCCTCATTACCAGATACATTTGGGCCAGCACTATGACAGCCCTGCCGGATTCTGGACTTTGAAGGTGTCTGAATGGAAGAATCTCCAAATGCTGATAAGGAGCTCATGGTAGTTTTCATTTCCAGACCACATAGTTCTGTCACGTTTGTTGTGGATGAGATGAATGATGATTTATTACGAGGTGAAGGGCTTATTACTCTTCCATCTCCTTCAAAATATCAAAAAGTTTATCACAAAGCTACACAATACATGACTTTGCTACTGGAAATAGAGAGAAAGTAGTTTTGGATAGCAGATGTATCACTTTTTCTTTGTATATTCAACTACTATTAGTAGAAAATATTGCAGAGACCAATGGATGTGGATAAATACTGTATATTTGTAGTTAGGGTCCACAGGGTATATGATACTCCTATGAAGTTTATAGGCTGTTGGTCCTATAAACCTGACTGCAGTTAAGTAGCTTTCAATCTAACTGGCAAACACATATGAAATTAATAGACTATATAGAACAACGTACACAAAACGCAGAATAAAAAATAGTATCTGCTATATATTCACACATGAATGTGACAGTTATTTTCCACTTAAGATGGGTTTGGGGGGAGGTGGATATTAAGGTATATTCTAAAGACCCACAAGAATGTAGAATGGTCAAGAAGAGATGCTGGGAAGTTCCAGAAATGAGGTAAGATTTGAATAATGGGTCAAAAGGGCCAGTTTGAACATCAGAGATCTACTGTATAAGAATCTTCTATAAAGAGAAAATTTCCTGAAAGAAGCAATTGATGTTGAAGGGAGCAATAAGCAGTAAAATAGAAACTACAGTTACCACAGAATTCTTCTGCTTAAACAGACCAATAAGGTGAAAAGAAAAAAACAAATCTAGGATGCTAACATACTCTTTGGGAGACCATCAGACAATATGATGACAACTTAAAATCAAGTTCCGTAGAGATACTATTAAAAAGCTGTCAAGCAACGGTCTTTGCTAGCTTCTATGGGTCTACAGAGCACAAACTGAAGTATCACACACGTAACTTCTTGTACAAAATAATCAGTGCTCATACTCCACTTTTCTAAATATCATGAAACATCAAGATAACTAATAATGATGTTCTAGAGTAACTCAGAATCGACATCATGTTCACCAATGAACTGCTCTTGTAACAGGATTCAGCTCCTAACAGGATACCAAAGCAACCATGATTCAGTACACTGATTTGGAAATCAAAATTCAGATAGTTGAAAAAAAATAGAAACAAACAAAAATTAGTATAAGGACTAACTGATTAAGGTGTAGCTGGTCACCTAAAGATGATAAAGGTAAAACACCAAACAACAGACAACCTTGATTTCTCTTATTAGCATCAGAGTTAGGTTTTTAAATTATTTTGTTAAGGCTTCAAGCCAATCCTCAATTTAAGAGGCAGATTAAAACTTTAAAAGACTTGGGGTATACAGGAAATAATCAAAGAGTAGTTTCATTTATGCTTAAAGGCGTTTTATCCTCATACTTTTCAGTTCCTATTATATACAGAAGTCATAATCCCTATCCCCATGATGAGCTTACTATCACAATCAGTGTGATATATATCTTACAAGAAATAGCAAGAAATGAGAATGATTAGGGAGACACACCTTAAAACCCACAAACAAGATCCTTTAAATGACTGGAAACCAGAGTGATCTATGATTGACACATCCACACACTTATGTGGATATATAAATACCCACATATATGCACATATATTTGTGTATCAAAATTCATATATATTTGTGGGATGTTTCACCCTACATATAAACCACATTACTATTTGGCAAAAACATCTCCTGTTATTTCATATGTCACTATTTAATTTACCAGATATGAAGCCCCTATTTTCCCAATTAAATTTATAAGCTCTTTGGGAGATAGACCTCATTTTGTTTTTGTTTTTTGGTTTTTTTGGTTTTTTTTTTTTTAATGATTTTACTTATTTATTTGACAGAGAGAGACACAGCGAGAGAGGGAACACAAGCAAGGGGGAGTGGGAGAGGGAAAGCGGGCTTCCCACTGAGCAGGGAGCCCGATGCAGGGCTTGATCCCAGGACCCTGGGATCATGACCTGAGCCGAAGGCAGGCGCTTAACCGACTGAGCCACCCAGGTGCCCCTCATTTTGTACTCCTTATATTCTTGCCCGAATCCAAATTCTGTAAGCAATCAATAAACTAATTAATTGATTTTCCAATTTACTAAAAGTTCATTGGAAATCTATTTTGCACATACTATTTCTGTTAAAAAAAAAAAAAAAGAAAATCAAAGTCTTGCTCCTAACAGAGTGTCTAGCACATAGTAGACACTCAATAAATATGTACTGAACTGAACCAAAAAGAGCAAGGCAGATGCTCCCTGTAGTGTGGAACTGCAGTTAGGTTGATGCCATTGTCTAGCAGTTGGCCAAGACAAGACTGTAGATATAAGAAAGAGAAAAGTCATGTCAAATTAGTTGGGCCCAAGAGGAAACAAAACAAAAAAAGAAAAACTAATCAAATATTCAAGATGACCATATGTTCATGCAGTAATGAGATGAACAATCTGGACATGCCTATACAGATCAACCCCCTCATACAAACTCCTAGGAGGTGGGGATGGCACATTATATAAAGATTCTGTAGTGTTTAACATTAGCCCATTACAGATGGCTAGCAGTTGTTAACAACCAACTAACAACTCAAATGTGCTAAGGAAATTCCTCCTTGAACTGAAAAATACATTTCAGAAATATAACCAGATCATATAAGGCCATGTTTTTCAAAGGGCGGTCCACAAACCACATCCATCAGAATCACTTGAGACATTAAAACGCACATTTCCAAATCCCACTCAAAAACTACAAAATCAGAATGGGGAAGAGGAAGAAAGGAAGGGGAATACTACGAACCTGCCTTTCTAATAAAATCTCAGGTGATGCACACCAAAGTGTAAGGCCTTTGATATAAAATATCTATAATTATATGCACTAGTAAGGGAAAGATTTTCTTTTCTACTCCTGACTTTTCACTCTTTCCACTGTTTCCTTATTTCCTAGACATCTGTGTTCCCATACTCTTACCCTCATTAACTAGCCATTTTTCCTAGTTCTAAGACAGTATTTGAAAGATTCTTTCCCATTCTGTTGTGCAAAGCCCACCCTCAAACTACAGTACAACTGCTTTTTCTGTATTGAAATAATCTACTACACTGTATATATAAAATCAGTTCTGATCCAAATAAATACCAAACCAATCTGATTAATGAATCATTGGTTAATGAACCATTTCATTTTTAATTCAGGTCAATTTGAATTTAGGTAGTCAAGATTATTAAGCAAATATTACTCAAATAAGATAAGCCATATCTGACCTCTACTTGCTGAACAATACCTTGCCTACTTGAGTAGTTTCTTTCAAGATCATGTTGCAAGAGTCGACCAGAGAATGACGGTGCTTCTTTATTTAGCTTGAATTCAACCTAAAAAACATTATTTGGGGAAAAATTTAACAGTAAGTAATGAAGATAATTATAAAATTATATACAATACTGACACAAGCCACAACAGAAATGAACCTTGAAAACACGATGAGTGAAAGAGGCAAGACACAAAATGGCACATAGCATAGGATTCCATCTATGAAAAACTGATAATAAAAAAATATAAAGAGACAGAAAACAGATTTGTGGTTTTCAAAGGGGGTGGGAAGAGGAAATGGGGAGTGATTGTTTAATGGGTACAGGGACGCTCTTTTTTTTTTTTTTTTTAAAGATTTTATTTATTTGACACAGAGAGACACAGCGAGAGAGGGAACACAAGCAGGGGGAGTGGGAGAGGGAGAAGCAGGCTTCCCGGCGGAGCAGGGAGCCCAATGTCGGGCTCGATCCCAAGACCCTGAGATCATGACCTGAGCTGAAGGCAGACGCTTAACGACTGAGCCACCCAGGCGCCCCCAGGGACTCTCTTTTGAGTGACAAAAAGTTCTGGAACTACATAGTGATGATGGCCGCACAACCTTGTGAATGTATTTAATACCCCTAATTTGTGCAACTTAAAATGGCTAAAATGGCAAATTTTATGTTATGAGTTTTTTTAATACACACACATACACACACACACAATCAGAGTCAATTTCATGAGGTCAGATGAAACTATGCTCCAAACCACTTGCAATTCCTCCATACCCTCACCACAAACACAATGATTAAAAGAACCATTTTCTAGAAAACAAAAGCAAAAACCATGACAAAAAGTAAATTCTGTTGAAGAAAAAATCACTATATTTTTATCATTAGAATTCCTTTTAAGAATCCAAGTATAATAAAATTGTATATCTAAACCTTCTAAGAAGGGTTTTCTCTAAATTGATTTTAAATTATTTGATAGGAGGACTGAGAAAAACAAAACCAAAACAAACACTCATGATTAGCCACCAAAAAACCCTAAGTACCTATCTTAAAAGAGTTATGATGCTTCTGATTCATCCATACTATAAACATTATAACAGCATTTGCATTATAACTTTATGAATTATATGAGCTAAAGGTATTTTCTCAGAACATATGTCCACTCTAGAGAAAGTAAATGGGTTTGAAAACAATCTGGACAAGGCACATAGTTCCTAGAAATACATTGTAATGATAAAACAGGATTTTTCCAGCAAAATCAATTAGCAAAACTTTGGAGGGAATCCATTACATCCAATTATAATAAAAAATATTTTCAATTAACCTAGCTAATTGCTATTTATTCAAGATGATCAAGTGGTCTACTTTCCAAGTGTTTATTTTCACATATAACGTAATCAACTACTGCCCCCTTGACTAATGGTGTCCTTCCATCAACACTCCTCATGCCCCTCCTTACCCTCCTCATGCTGTTGTTTGTAAACTCTGTCCTTCACTTTAGAGTTCCCCCAGTGACATCTATTGAATAATCTTTTAGGAAAAAAACTGAATTGTGATGGTTGGAGGTATCCAACTTGGACAAAGGGGGAAAAATTGTTTTGTGTCTTGAGACAGTTCTGTGGGAGGTAGATGAGAATGTCTGAGTGCTGAGGTGAGACAGGAGGGAAAGAAAAATGTGTATCTCAAAAATCAAATCTAAAGCTAGAAATAATGCAAATGCCAGGGGATACTGTGTGCAAATTTGGGGAAAAAAAATCTTATGTTCGTATCTTCTTCTAAATAGCATTAAGCTCAATATATTTTCACTGCTAATCTATTACGTTCTCCTTGATTTTAAATGGAATGTGTAGATGTATTCCCCCCAAATTATCACATTTTATCCATTATAAGATGCCATCAGTAGGAAGACATACCACATTTTACCACTACTAAGAAAGAAAAAGCTTTCCTAATTCAACTATGATGTGCCATCAATTTTAAGAAGAATCCTGACTTAAGAAATGTTTAAATGTAAAAAAAAAAAAAAAAACAAAACTCACCTCTTGTAACTGGTGAAATAAGAATCAGTTTTTAAAAGAGGCTTTTAAAAGAGGCTTTGACTTTATGTGGGCAGAAAATAAAAATTATTTTAGCTCTACTCTTCAAATCATGCTGCTATTTGTGTAGATTACAAAATAATTTATCTTCGATTTAAATACAAATCTGCTTAAATCTTACTTTGCTTTTTTCAGGAAGCGATGATGTTTGAATAACCAGATGAAGCCCACAGTTCACCTGCAATGTAAAAATTATAGCATAAAATATGCTCTTAACTTATATACACACATATTTCTCCCCAAACTGGTACAGATAAAGATATAACAAACACTTAGAATAAAACAGAATGCTTGCTTTTTGTTTGTGGGAAATGATCATGTTCTGAGGATCTGCTGAAAACAATAAAATCACGACTAAGAATTAAAAGGTTTCACTGTGATTTATTTTCCAAAATGTCTGCAGCGATTTAACCCTCTACCTTAGCACCTCAGGTTTTTGACACTTGCCATCTCAAGTCTACCTAAATATCTCAATGGGACAGGTGAAGGAGGGGGAGTACCTATTAATAATACATTTTTTTCTAAATTAAGAAAAGGGGTGGGAGATTGGTTAAAAGAATTGAAATGAACCTTAGCCTTTCACAGCAGACCAGCTCCACCTTCTGGGAAGCCAAGAACCTGGACAGGACTTTGAATACCCATCATACAATATTAAATACCCTCCAAGTGCCTTGGTCCAGTCCACGTTATCTCAAGCCTCGGTCAGACAATAGCTTGAGTATATTCAGCGGTCCTGGTCCCAATAATACCAGCCCATCACCTAGGACAAAGACGCCAGTCAGAAAGAACGATACGAATGGGGAGAAAGGGAAGGCAGGAGACCCAACTTACGTTGTTCGCAGCCCGGCCAGAAACAGAGCGGTACTTCCCGGGAATCATGGCAGGAGACAGTCCAGGATCTGTTAAATCTGCCTTAGAAGCGACGATATAGCGGAGACTCAGAGACAGAAAGGGGTCATCTCCCAGGCAACCCGCTCAGGGGTTACCATGGAGACGACCATTTCCGGTCTGGTCCTCTCCTAAATCAACTGGCCAACCGGGTCGGTAGAGCCTCCGGTGATGTTTGCCCGGGTCCGGTGCGTCCGCACTTCCTCGTCCTGCTTTCCTGGCCTCCTACAAAAGGAGCCGGGTGTGGGGAGGAGGAGACCGGGAAGAGGGCGGCCGCCTCGGTAGCTGTGACAACCACCACTTCCGGTCCGTTCCTCTTTACGGCCCACCTCAGCTCCGCCCGCGCGAAATTTGGATCCCGCTGCCGGTGGCCACCTGCCCTGGGGGGAGGACGGCCGCGCGCGGGCGGAGGCCGATATCCGAGCACGGCGTACGCCCCCGTGGGGCCCCAGCTCGGCACTTCCGGTGGCCGGAGGTAGGGGCACCGACGCCGCGCGGCGCGGACCGGCGCAGGGGGACCGCGTCGCCCCGGCTGGGAGCGCGCGGGCGTGCGGAGGCCGAGGCCGCTGCCATGCCGGCCCGCTGCGTGGCCGCCCACTGCGGCAACACCACCAAGTCCGGGAAGTCGCTGTTCCGCTTCCCCAAGGACCGGGCCGTGCGGCTGCTGTGGGACCGCTTCGTGCGGGGCCGCCGCGCCGACTGGTACGGGGGCAATGACCGCTCTGTCATCTGCTCGGACCACTTCGCTCCGGCCTGTTTTGACGTCTCTTCGGTTATCCAGAAGAACCTGCGCTTCTCCCAGCGCCTGAGGCTCGTAGCGGGCGCCGTGCCCACCCTGCACCGGGTGTCCGCCCCAGCACCTAAGGGGGAAGAAGAGGCAGAGCACGCGGGCGGCCCCGCGAAGGGAGGAGAGCCCCAGGCAGGCAGGCAGGCAGAGGCCGCCCCGGGGCCGGCCGCCTGTACGCCCCTCCGGGCCAGGAAGAGGGCTGCGCCTTCACAGGTAAAGGGACATCAGAAGTCCACCGAGGGTCGTGGACGGAACCCCGGCCTGTGGCTCGGCTCTGCCACTAGTGTCCCCTCACCTCGAAGGGTTCTGTTTTCCCATCTGTAAAATTAGGAGGGTGCTGTAGCGTGATCTCCAGGTCTTATTTAACATGAACACTATGGAATTATAGTTCCTTCTCCCTCCTTCTCCCCCAGCCTCAGACAGACTCACTCTCTCGTCCTTTAGATTCTAGAGTCACCTTCACAGTCCGCTGCAGACTTTTTAAATAGAAAGGGTTCCATTTGAGCAAATCTCAAGGAAAGGGGTGCTTGAAACTGTTTTTGCGTAACATGTTACCTGAGCTTGAGGAAATGATTATAACTGCCAAAATGGTGAGGGAAGGGGGATGCGGAGCTACGGATGAAGATGGGGTTTGCTGATAAACAATCCCTTCCTGCTCCTAAACTTCCTCTTGACTAGCTTCCTGTAAGTTAAAACATCACAGTGAGCTGAATTTTCCCACCTTGCCCTCTTCTGCTAACTTACTAATCCTCATATGCATTGACTAGATTTACTTCGCATCTGCTCACTATATCTTCTTCCCCACTTCCCATCTTAATGAAGACTTCCCAGCCTTATTTGAGATAATCAGACTTCAGCCCTGTCACCATTACATAGATTAAATTATGACTTTTAATTGGATCTAAAAGGTGTTCATTTCTAGAGGTGGGAAGAGTTCACCAAGAAGTCAGCTGATCTGTAACTGACATTTTGGCTTTGAATATTCAGATGCGTTGGTAGAATTTTAGAGCTGAAGGGAAACTAAGTGCTCTTCTAGTCCAGACTCACACTTTATGCACAAGGATGTCAATCCAGGAGATTGAGAATCTCTTCACGGGCCTGTAATATTTGCTCTAAGTCCAATTGCCAGACCAAAACTTTTTCTGAAATACCAGCCTGCTCCCTACGTTGGAGTGGGTGCTTAAGACACTTTTAAGGTATCCTGAAATTACTAGGATAAAGAGCAAAAGTATTAACACAACCCACAAGTCCTTGCATGCTTTTTGGGCCTGCCTACCATTCTAGTCCTATCCAAGGCCACTGTCCTTGTTGCTCAGTATACACCAGTCATGTTGATCTTTTCTGTTTTTGAACATGCAATGTTCCTTCCTACCAACAAGCCTTCACTCTTTTGTTTCACGTGATACCCTGGAATTATGCTCCTGCCATTCACCATCATCATCAATTAAGTCTTTTTACTTTAAAAATCAATTCAAACATCCTTTCCCTTTGGTCCCCTAATTACATATTTTCATTCTTCATATATTTCATATGCTTCAGTAGCACATGTACTTCAACAACACATCACAGTTGTCATGAAATAATTGTGTCGTTTGCTTAATGTTTGTCTTCACATTAGAATGTAAGCTCCATGAGAGCAGGGATCCTATCTGACATGTTCATGATTGTATTGACAGTACCTAGACAATATTTTGCAAATTTTAGGAATTCAATAAATATTTGTGGAATGATTATGTGACTCTAAGAACACTTTTTTGTACTTTAATAGAATTTTCAGTTCTCTGCCAGCTACCCTTCTCACCCAGCTATATACCAGTCAAGACATCTGTCCCTTTATCTATCCACTATCACTACTTACCCAACCTTTACCTAAGCACATATATAATACACAAATGCAAATATGTAGTAAAAGAGAGGAACATTAAACATGCCATGCACACCCTTACACCATTTTACTTCCTCAAAATTATACCACCTAATCAAAACTTGGGAGAAGAAAAGCCAGGCTAGTGAAACAATCAAAGATTTTATAACAAAGGCTAACCTTGAGGAAATCTGGAGTACATACCAAACCTACTCTGCAATTAGAATATTATATATATTAATGTAATATATCCAGCCAACATTTCTAACAATCCGTATTACATTAATATACTTGCTGTTTATTAGGAAACTATGTGTTAGTTTTATTAATAGTTACTTTAAAAGTATATAAGGTTAAAAAGAGTTTAGAGTTGTTAGCAATCCCTTTTTCGCCAGGTCTGGATTGAGAACCCCAGTAACATTGCTAAGTTTGCTTGTACCACCTCTGGCTCCTTTCCCCACTCATTTCCAATTCCAGGACTAACTGACTAAAAATCAAATTTCCAGGCATTCTACAGCATTTATTGAGGGGCTATTGTAGACACTGTTCTGGGTAGTTGGTGCTTAATATAGATAAATATAACTGAATGTTCCCTATCTGTAGGGAGCTTGAGAAAAGATGAGGGACTATCTCCCAGGAGAAAGGGGGCTCTGAGGAGCACTATACATTATCTGATATTTTGCTTCATGAGACTATGATTATTTTCCTTAACCGTTAATTTCTTATTTTTTTATCCAACTGTATTTTTTAACTGTCTAACTGAAGTGTAACAAATATGCAGGAAAGTGCACAAATATTGTCATTAAATTATCACAGCCTGAACAACTGTAGCCACTAGATGACTCAAAGAAATAGAACACTGCTAACAACCCAGGGGCCCCTGTATCACCTGAGCTGCAGCCTTCCCTCCTTCTTGAAGAAACCCAGTTTGCTTTTTTTTTTTTTAGCTTCATAAAGTAGAATCATTATGTAGGTATTTCTTGCATCTGGCTTCTTTGTTCAACATTATATTTGTGAGAGTCATCCATATTGTTGCATACAGCAGTAATTTGTTTTCATTATTATGTAGCAGTCCATTGTATGAATATGCCAAAAAATTTATCTGTTCTACTCTATTTGGACCTTTGGGTTGTTACCATTTGGGGGCAATTATAAGTAATGCTGCTATAAGCATTTTTGAACATGTCTTTTTCATATGTACACACATTTCTGATGGTATATACCTAGAATTGCTGGGACATAGTATTATGTTAAACTTCAATAAATAATTCCAAGTGTTTTTTTAAAATAGTCTTACCAATTCACACTTTACCAGCAGCATCAGAGTTTACATTGTTCCTCATTCTTGCCTGCACTTGGTTTGTTAGACTTTCACATTTGAGTCCTTCTGCAAGGTTTGTAGTGGTGCTTTACTTTGCATTTCCCATTTGTAAATGAAATTAGTAAGGGAACACCTTTTCAAATGTTAATTGTACATGTAGATAGCCTCTTTGGTGATAGGCCCATTTTTCTGTCAGGTTAACTCTTGATTTCGGGTTCTTAATAAATTCTGGCTTCCTTTGTCAGTTAAATATGTTTCAAATATCTTCTCCCACTGTGGCTTGCCTCTTTCCTCTTAATAGTGTCTTTTGATGTACTGAAATTCTTAATTTTAATGTAGACCAACTTACCAATATTTTTCTATATGCTTAATGCTTAGAACATTCTATTATGCTGTTTTCTATAAACTTGTTCTTAATTTTTACATTCAGATCTACAACCCATTCAGAATTGACTTTTGTGTGTGATGTGAGATAGGGTTTAAGTTTCATTTTTTTCCCTTATAGATACCCAGTTGACTCAGCGTCTTCTATTGAAAAGACAGCATTTCCTCATTGTCCTCCAGTGTCAACTTTGTCATAAGTTTCTATGTACACATTAAGTCTGTTTCCACACTTTTAAATTCTGCCCATTTATCCATTTGCATATTTTTTGCAGCATTATCACAGTACCTTAATTACTGTGGCTTATATTAAGAGCCAACATTCAATTGATCGATTTCTCTTACCATGCTCATCTTCATGGATGTCTTGGCTATTTGGGACTCCTTGAAGTTCCATATATATCTTAGAATTGGTTTGTCAATTTCCACAAATTATCTACTGGGATTTGATTGGGAATACATTGAATTTATAAATGAATGTAGGGAGAAAGAGCATATTAACAATAACAGTTCTTCCAATCCATGAACGTAGCATATCCCTACATTAATCTGGGTTTTTATGTTCCTCTTAAAAATATTTTATGGCATTCTATGTAAAGGTTTTGTGCATATTTTATTAGATTTATTCCTATTTGATTTTGCTATTATAAGCAGTATTTAAAATTTTATTTTTTATGTATTTATGTAGATAAATTGATTTTTGTTGACCTTGTATCCAGAAACCTTGTGTAAACCTATTTATTCCAATAATTTGTAGATATTTTTCAATTTTCTACGTGTCTATAGCATGTCAGTAAATAGTTGTTGGTATTTGTGCTTTTATTTCCTATTCCTACTACACTAACTAGAAACTTCACTACAGTGTTGGGAACCAAAGAAGTGATGAGGAATCCTTTTTCTCATTCTTATTTCCAGAGGGGAGGCCTTTAAGTTTACCATTTGATATGATTTTTGCTACAGTTTTGTGGGTTTTTTGCAGCTGCTTTTTATCATAAAAAAATATTCCTGCCTATTACTAGTTTTTGCTACAGATTTAAATCATAAATGATGTTGAATTATATCAAGTGCTTTTTCTGAATCTATTTATAATCATATATTTTGTCTATTATTCTGTTATTGTGGTGAATTATATTGCCTGGTTTTGAAATATAGAACCAAACTTGCATGGCTGAAGTAAACACATTTTGGCCAAGGCTTATTGCTCTTTTATATATTGCTTGATTTAATTTGCTAATAGGATTTTTACATCTGTGTTCATGGGCAAACTCAGTCTATAATTTTTCTTTCTTGAAATGTGTTTCTCAGGGGTGCCTAGGTGGCTCAGTCGGTTAAGCATTTGCCTTCAGCTCAGGTCATGATCCCAGGGTCCTGGGATTGAGTCCCGCATTGGGCTCCTTGCTGGGCAGGGAGCCTGCTTCTCCCTCTGCCTATACAGCATATGAATTTAATCCTTTGAAATTTATTGAAACTGTATTAGGCAAAACATAGGTCAGTTTTTGTAAATGTTCCATATGCACTTCAGATGAATATGTGTTCTGCAGTTGAGTACGTGTTCTATATATGTCTATTAATCATGTTTACAAGTTCTCTATCCTTACGAAATTTTTGTCTACCTAATTGTATTAATTACTGGGAGAGGCATGTTAAAAATCTTCTGCTGTAATTTTGAATTTACATATTTGATCTAATTCTAACATAATTTGATCTAATTCTGTTATATAGTGCTAATATAGCAACATCAGCTTTCTTTAGGTTAGTGTTGGCATAGTACATCTTTTTACATCCTTTTATTTATTTATTTGAGCGAGAGAATGAGATAGAGAGAGAGCATGAGAGGGGGGAGGGTCAGAGGGCAAAGCAGACTCCCTGCTGGGCAGGGAGCCCGATGCGGGACTCGATCCCGGGACTCCAGGATCACGACCTGAGCCGAAGGCAGTCGCTTAACCAACTAAGCCACCCAGCGCCCCTATTTTCAGTCTTTCTGTATCCTTAAGAGTTTTGGCATTCCCTCCTATGATTGCCTCTTTGAAGAGAGTGTATCTTTTTCCTCTGGCTGCTTCTAATTTTTTCTCTTTGTTTTCCAGTTTTACTGTAAAGTGCATAGGTATGGCTTCCTTTGTTTTTATTTTGATAAGTACAAATAGTACTTTTGTAAAACCATGTCTTAATGTCTCCTCTCCATTTTGGTGAATTTTCAGATGTTATTTGCTCAAATAGTGCTTCTGTCCCATTTTCTCTCTCTTTTCCTCTGGTACTACAATTAATATCATATATGATACTTTTTCATCTTATCTGCTTTGTCTCTTGTGATCTTTTCTATATTTTCCAAACTTTTTTCTCTCTCTGCCTAATTTCAAATATTTTCTTTTGACTCATGTTCCAGCTGATCAATATGTATTTGGAAATTCTGCTTCTTAACCTTTTAATATGAAGAAGTAAGAATCAGATATGTGCACAGAAGATTTATGTTCTAAGATTTCTAATATAGATTGTTTTAATAAATTACAGTATATCTGTACAACAGATTGTATGCAGCCATAAAAATTATGTAGAATATTTAATAACATAGAAACATGATTATTAAAGGAAAAAACAAGATTATAAAAGAGATGATCCCAATTAAAAAAAAAAAAAAAAGACCAAAAAAGTTCCAAAATACAAAGTTGTTAGCTACGGATAAAGAGATGATGGCTAATTTTTAGTTTATTTTTGCTTCTCTGTATGGTGCAAATTTTTCTCAGTGATAAAAGGTATTATTATTCTAATGGGAACAAGTTATTTTTAAAAGCCTGATTAAATTTCTAAAATGCCATTTTTTCAGGCATAAACCTGTTTTGTAAAGAAATATGTACTTACGCTAGACTTTTATAATGCTTGGCTTAGAAGTAGATATAGCCAATAGGAATTGGTCATAATTTTATAAACACAAAGGTAAGACTCATACTTTGATTTAAGTCCTCAGTAATATTAGGCGTAATTATTCCTGTTACAAAGGGCCTCTTCAGGGTGCCTGGGTGGCTCAGTCAGGTAAGCATCTGCCTTCAGCTTGGGTCATGATCCCGGGGTCCTGGGATCAAGTCCCATGCCGGCTCCCTGCTCCGCGGGGAGCCTACCTCTCCCTCTGCCTCTGCCTGTCTCTCTGTCTCTCATGAATAAATAAATAAAATCTTTAAAAAAAAAAAAAAAGGAGGGATTCTTCACAAAGTTTCTTTAACTTGGGTGTTAATAGCCTATATTACAGTATTACAGCAACTATGAATGCCAGCTAAAATATTTTTTCAGTGGTTCAAAGGCAATTGCCACGACCAGGGCACTAGATAAAATTACAGAGCACTTTAATTTTGTTTTTGGTTTCTCTATCACTTCTTATTTCTTCCCACAGGCCCCCTTACATATTCTAGATATCCTTTCTTAGCCTCTTCCACATAATTTCTAGGTACTCAGTCTTATGTTACCTTCTTTTTTTAAAATTTTTTATTTAAATTCAATTTAGTTAACATATACTATATTATTAGTTTCAGGGGTAGAATTTAGTGATTCATCAGTTGCATATAACACCCAGTGCTCATTACATCAAATGCCCTCCTTAATGCTCATCACCCAGTTGCCCCATCCCCCCACCCCCCACCCCTCCAGGAACCCTCAGTTTGTTCTCTATGGTTAAGAGTCTCATATGGTTTGCCTCCCTCTCTGTTTTCATCTTATTTTACATTTCCTTCCCTTACCCCTATGTTCATCAGTTTTGTTTCTTGAATTCCACACATGAGTGAAATCATATGATATTTGTCTTTCTCTGACTGACTTATTTAGCTTAGCATAATACCGTTTAGTTCCATCCATGTCATTGCAAATGGAAGATTTCATTGTTTTCCATTTTATATATATATATATAAATATATATATATGCATATATATATATAAATATATATATGCCACACCTTTATCCATTCATCTGTTGATGGACATCTGGGCTTTTTCCATATTTTGGCTATTGTGGACATTGCTGCTGTAAACATTGGGGTGCATGTGCACCTTCGAATCACTATGTTTGTATCCTTTGGATAAATACCTAGTAGTACAATTGCTTATGTTACCTTCTAAGTATCCAAATCCTGCTCCTTTCTACCTCTTACTTCCCCCGCAAATCAAAATTTTTGTTTCACATTGTAATTTTTCTCAGGAAAGCATAAAAACATTTAAAGCCAGTCATATTATTTTATTTAAGTATTTCTCTGTAAGGTATAAAGGACCGATGATTAGGCTTTCTAGAATAATGCTACTGCTATGATATCCAGTAATTTAATCCTAGTAGTATTATCTCTTATAGCTATTGATTTAGGAAAAAATAATGAGTTGTAAGCAAATAATAACCTCTAAATTTCTGTTTGACCAGAATGCTTTGCAATTTATGATTTACAAATAGTAAAGAACAGTATGGCAGAGTTCTTAAGAACTTGGACTTTGGAGCCAGCTTGCCTGGATTCAAACTCCAGTCTTCCTACTATGTGACCTTGAAAACTATTATTTTTACTCTTTTACTACTTCTCACTTTTGAAAGATAAAACCATACTAGTTAGGCTACCTTTGATATGGTTCTCCTCTGATTTATATTTTTAGATTACATATGAAAATGAAGTTAAACAAACACAAGTCCCTGCTAATAATCTATCTTATGGTGTCACTTCGGTACCTACTCACTGTGAAGAAGGCCCAGTGCATAAAAGCACACAAATGTCTCTGAAAAGACCCCCTCACCGCAGTGTTGGTATGTTTGGACTCTTCGACTGATAATTGAATTGATCTTTTGTATACGAAAGATAAATGACAAGCAAAATGTAATTCACAGGCAAATGTGTTTATTCTCTTTCAGGTATTCAAGCCAAAGTGAAAGTGCTTGGAAAACAACTGTGTAATGCCACTACTCAGACCAACGGATTGCGGTCTAGAAGTGCCTCCCTCTTTGACATGTACTCCAGTGACTCAGAGCCAGATGCAGACTGGGATGTCAAGAGTGAGCAGAGCAATTTGTCTTACATAGCTGTGCAGGTGAAAGAAGAGTCTTGTTAAAAATGCAACATCAAATGACTTGATGTCCTATAGGTTTTCAAACCTTCACTCACACAATTACTTCTTTGCTCTTGTAAATCTTTCACTTTGGGATAGTTGAGTATCAGCAAAATTTGTTCAGCTCTAAGGCAAAAATGTGTCCGCCTGCCAAGATAATGAAGATAATCCTGCCCACAAACCTCCCCACCTCCCACTTTCACCTCTTGTTTTTTTTTTTTTTTTTCTTTTTATCCTTTTGGTGGAAATCGAGTTATAAAACAAAACCACAATAGCAGCATTTCCAGATCAAGATTAAGCACTGAATATGTAAGCTTACTGTAGAAACAACACTTATATGGGACTTATATGACATTCACAAGTTAGAACGTCACTATTCTAAATAATTTGAAGATAATAGCAAGCACAACCAAGCGTGATACTATTAAATGATTTGGGAGCCAGGAGACTTATCCTTGATTATTATTTTTTCTATGTTGTATATTTATTAGTTTGTCCATTTGTAATACTATTGGATCTGTGGATCAGTCCCTGTAAGCATTTCTGGTGACGTTATGGCTCTTACAGAAAATTTTCAAAGGGAATTAATTTAAATAGAGATAGAGTTTCATATACTTGGATTGCCTTGTTAATGAAATCTATTTGCATTGGTTCCTATTACAACAAACCAATTAGCTTGATTAATTTATATTGAAATTATTAACATCATGCAAAAAATAGTATTATATTTCTTTTTTTTTTTTTTTTTTTAAAGATTTTATTTATTTATTTGAGAGAGAGAATGAGATAGAGAGAGCATGAGCGGGGGGAGGGTCAGAGGGAGAAGCAGACTCCCTGCCGAGCAGGGAGCCCGATGTGGGACTCGATCCCGGGACTCCAGGATCATGACCTGAGCCGAAGGCAGTCGCTTAACCAACTGAGCCACCCAGGCGTCCCTAGTATTATATTTCTAACATATCCCCATTTCAAGAATTAGGTTTTCCTCTATTAATACCATTCTATTGAATTCTACATTTGGGAAATAAGCATGTGAAACATAGTCGCCCCATCTGCCATTCACCAGGAAAATTTCTATGGCAATTTTGTACCATGAATAATTTGTTACAATTGTTTCTGAGAAACTTATTATAACTCTGATCTTCTATTGAGAATAATAAAAATAAATGTCCATTTTACACCTCACATGTCTTGTTAGTTGCTCATGACTGGAAGAACTTGCATGCATTTTATCCTAGAAGGTTTAAATAATATACCAAAGTGATTTTCTTCCAAAGCCAATTTCATGTGTGACTTAATTTGAACAGTATAATTTTAATAAAAAGAATAATAAAATATTAATAGAAGTTGTGAGCCTGAACAATGATTATGTAAATACATAACATTATTATTATTATTATTATTATTGCTGCTGCTTTGGCTTTGAGATAACTATTTGCTGTTTTGAGAGAGCATTGTGTTTTAAAATTAAGAATATAAATCTTCTGAAGCTAAATATTATTAGTAAGTACCTATTGTTCCTTGAGCTTATAAATAGCCTATCACCTTAATTCAAATTATAACGAATGTTATATACCCATTTATCCCCAAATTTCACTGCCATGAGTTTAGTTCTCTGTGTTAAACAATTTTGACAACCATAACCTACCTATCTTTCTTAATTTCTTCCTTTCTTTCTTTCTTCCTTTTCAGTTAGGTTTTTTCTTTTACCAATTGAGAATTTATGTTTGGTTTGTTGATTCACATGATTTTATAATGTATTGTGCAATGTTTCACTGTCCTAAAGTAAATGAAATACTGGCTTTATTTTAAATTAAATATGAAGAACATATAGTTTATATAATATTGAATACTTTTTGCATATTTTCAATTATCTTAATTTCTTTTGTTGCCAGATTAGTTTAATGGGGAAAAATGAGATGCACCTCAACACCTGCCATATCATTTTTCATTTGTTTATGTAATAAGTACTTATTAAACATACTCTGTCCCAGATAACTGTTCTAGCTACCAAGGACACATTGGTGAGCAAGACAAAAATTCTGCCCTCTTGGTGCTTACCTTTAGAGGGGAGCCAGACAATAAACAAGGAAATGGATGAATAATTTTAGATAGTGCTATGAAGAAAACAAAGCAGAGTAAGATGTTAGAACATAATTGGGGGGCCCGAAAGATGGCGGAGGAGTAGGGGACCCTATTTCAGCTGGTCCCTGGAATTGAGCTGGATATCTACCAGACCACTCTGAGCACCCACGAAACCAGCCTGAGATGTAAGAAGATCTGGATCTCTACAAACAGAATATCGCAGGCGGTTGCTTTTGAGGTATGAAGCGGAGAGCCATGATCCTGCGGGCAGATATCGGAGGATAAACGGTGCCGGGAGGGTGCCTGGACGTGGGAATCCTAGACCGCCAGTGAGTGACAGCCTCGCGCGCTGCGGACGGGGCAGACTCGCAGACCAGTAGTGGTGGGGAAAGGACTCTAGGGCAGCCCCCGGGGTGGAAACCCAGACCAGTGGGGTCGCGTGTACGCGAACTGCAGCCCCCTGGCCGGAAACCTGGAGCGCCGGGGTCACCCCGGTGAACTGCAACCCCGGGGTGGAAACCCGGAGCAACGGAGTCACGCGCACGCAAACTTGCAGCCCCCTGGACGGAAACCGAAGCATAGGAGTCGCGCAGGCGCGAACTGGGAGCGGCTGGCAGTTTTAGAAGCACAAAGGGCAGAGACGTGCCCCGACCTGGAGGCAGGACTGGGAGCGCTGCGGAGGGGCGCACAACCCAGGACGCTGCAGTTTATAGCAGCACGGACAGAAACTGAGAGAGTGTGGCCTGGAGAGTTCACTAAAGAACAGACTGCGGTCTCTCTGCTCTGAGGCAGAGGGTTGGAAACGGTCTCTTCTCCTCTGACTCATGGAAGAGACGAGGAAAGCCGCCAGGGAAAGGCGCCAGAGAACAAAAGCCCCAAAAACACTTGTTCCCACTGAGCCCATCCCCGCCACAGGGGCGCAGGGCAACTCCGCCCAAACAGGGTTGCCTGAGTAACAGTGCGTCAGGCCCCTCCTGCAGAAGACAGGCTGGGAAAACAAGAGGCCAGCAACCCTAAGGTCCCAAGAAAACAGGTGCATCTGGCTTGGGTTCTGGTCAATAATTTGGACTCTATACATTCCCTCAAACACCCATCAACAGAATGACTAGGAGGAGGAGCCCCCAAAACAGAAAAGACTCAAAGATTATGACTTATGCTGCAGATATACAAATGGATGCAGATATAACCAAGATGTCAGAGATGGAATTCAGGCTAGCAATTGTGAAGACAATGGCTAGAATGGAGAAATCAATTAATGGCAACATAGAGTCTCTAAGGGCAGAAATAAAAGGTGAATTGGCAGAACTTAAAAATGCTATCAATGAGATCCAATCCAATCTAGATAATCTAACAGCTAGGGTAACTGAGACAGAAGAGCGAATAAGCGACCTGGAAGACAATATAATAGATAAAAAGGGAAAAGAGGAGGCCAGGGAAAAACAACTCAGATCCATGAAAATAGAATCAGAGAAATAAGTGACACCATGAAGCGTTCCAATGTCAGAATAATTGGAATCCCGGAGGGAGTGGAGAGAGAGAGAGAGGACTAGAAGATGTATTTGAGCAAATAGTAACTGAGAACTTCCCTAATCTGGGGAATGAAACAAACATTCGAGTCCTAGAGGCAGAGAGGACCCCTCCTAAGATCAAGGAAAACAGGCCACCACCCCGGCATGTAATAGTAAAACTTGCAAATCTTAGAACCAAGGAAACCATCTTAAGGGCAGTTAGGGGGAAGAGATTCCTTACGTACAGAGGGAGGAACATCAGAATAACGTCAGACCTATCCACAGAGACCTGGCAAGCCAGAAAGGCCTGGCAAGACATATTCAACGTACTAAATGAGAAGAACATGCAGCCAAGAGTACTTTATCCGGCAAGGCTTTCATTTAGAATGGATGGAGAGATACAGAGCTTCCATGACCGGCAAAAGCTGAAAGAATATGTGACCACTAAGCCGGCCCTGCAAGAAATATTAAGAGGGGTTCTATAAAAGGAGAAAGACCCCAACAGTGATATACAACAGAAATTTACAGGGACAATCTATAAAAACAATGTCTTCACAGGCAACATGACAATTAATTCATATCTTTCAATAATCACTCTCAACGTGAATGGCCTAAATGCTCCCATAAAATGGCACAGGGTTGCAGATTGGATAAAAAGACAGGACCCATCCATATGCTGTCTACAAGAGACTCATTTTGAACCTAAAGATATATCCAGACTGAAAGTGAAGGGATGGAGATCCATCTTCCATGCCAGCGGACCTCAAAAGAAAGCTGGGATAGCAACTCTTATATCAGACAAATTAGGTTTTAAACTAAAGTCTGTAATAAGAGACACAGAAGGACACTATATCATTCTTAAAGGGTCTATCCAACAAGAAGATCTAACAATTGTAAATATCTATGCGCCCAACATGGGAGCAGCCATCTACATAAGCCAACTGTTAACCAAAATAGAGAGTCATATTGATAACAATACGTTAATTGTAGGAGACCTCAATACTCCACTCTCAGCAATGGACAGATCATCTAAGCAGAAAATCAACAAGGAAACAAGAGCTTTGAATGATACATTGGACCAGATGGACCTCATAGATATTTACAGAACATTCCACCCTAAAACAACAGAATACTCATTCTTCTCGAGCGCACATGGAACTTTCTCCAGAATAGACCATATACTGGGTCACAAATCAGGTCTCAACCGATACCAAAAGATTGAAATTATTCTCTGCATATTCTCAGACCACAATGCTCTAAAACTGGAACTCAATCACAAGAAAAAATTTGGCAGAAATTCAAACACTTGGAAGCTAAAGACCACTCTGCTCAAGAATGTTTGGGTCAGGGTGCCTGGGTGGCTCAGTTGGTTAAGCGACTGCCTTCGGCTCGGGTCATGGTCCTGGAGTCCCTGGATCGAGTCCCGCATCGGGCTCCCTGCTCAATGGGGAGTCTGCTTCTCCCTCTGACCCTCCCCCCTCTCGTGTGCTCTCTCTCATTCTCTGTCAAATAAATAAATAAATAAATAAATAAATAAATAAATAAATAAATAAAAGAATGTTTGGGTCAACCAAGAAATCAAAGAACTTAAACAATTCATGGAAATCAATGAGAATGAAAACACATCGGTCCAAAACCTATGGGATACTGCAAAGGCGGCCCTAAGGGGGAAATACATAGCCATCCAAGCCTCACTCAAAAAAAGAGAAAAATCCTGAATTCACCAACTAACTCTACACCTTAAAGAACTAGAGAAAAAGCAACAAATGACGCCTAAGCCACGCATTAGAAGAGAAATAATTAAAATTAGAGCAGAAATCAATGAATTAGAAACCAGAAACACAGTAGGTCAGATCAATGAAACTAGAAGTTGGTTCTTTGAAAGAATTAGTAAGATTGATAAACCACTGGCCAGACTTATCCAAAAGAAAAGAGAAAGGACCCAAATTAATAAAATTATGAATGAAAGGGGAGAGATCACAACTAACACCAAGGAAATAGAAACAATTATTAGAAATTATTATCAACAACTATATGCCAAAAAACTGAACAATCTGGATGAAATGGAGGCCTTCCTGGAAACCTACAAGCTGCCAAGACTGAAAGAGGAAGAAATTGACAATCCGAATAGGCCAATAACCAGGAACGAGATTGAAGCAGTGATCAAAAACCTCCCAAAAAACAAGAGTCCAGGGTCTGATAGATTCCCTGGGGAATTCTACCAAACATTCAAAGAAGAAATAATAGCTATTCTACTGAAGCTGTTTCAAAAAATAGAAACAGAAGGAAAACTTCCAAACTCCTTCTATGAGGCCAGCATTACCTTAATCCCCAAACCAGGCAAAGACCCCATCAAAAAGGAGAATTTCAGACCGATATCCCTGATGAATATGGATTCCAAAATCCTCAACAAAATCCTAGCTAATAGGATCCAACAATACATTAAAAGGATCATCCACCACGACCAAGTGGGATTTATCCCCGGGATGCAAGGGTGGTTCCACATTCACAACTCAATCAATGTGATAGAACACATTAATGAGAGGAGGGAGAAGAACCATATGGTCCTCTCAATTGATGCAGAAAAAGCATTTCACAAAATACAACATCCTTTCCTGATTAAAACTCTCCAGAGTATAGGGATAGAGGGAACACTGCTCAAGCTCATAAAATCCATCTATGAAAAACCCAGAACAAATATCATCCTCAATGGGGAAAAGCTGAGAGCCATTCTCTTAAGATCAGGAACATGTCAAGGGTGCCCACTCTCACCACTGTTGTTCAACATAGTACTGGAAGTCCTAGCAACAACAATCAGACAACAAAAAGAAATAAAAGGTATTCCAATTGGCAAAGAAGAAGTCAAACTCTCTCTTTTCACAGACGACATGATACTTTATGTGGAAAACCCAAAAGACTCCACCCCCAAATTACTAGAACTCATCCAGCAATTCAGTAATGTGGCAGGATACAAAATCAATGCACAGAAATCAGTTGCTTTCTTATACACTAACAACGCAACTATAGAAAGAGAAATAAGAGAAACGATTCCATTTACAATAGCACCAAAAACCATAAGATACCTCGGAATAAACCTAACCAAAGAGGTAAAGGATCTATACTCTAGGAACTACAAAACACTCATGAAAGAAATTGAAGAAGACACAAAAAGATGGAAAAATATTCCATGCTCATGGATCGGAAGAATAAACATTGTTAAAATGTCTATGCTACCCAGAGCAATCTATACCTTCAATGCCATCCCGATCAAAATTCCAATGACATTTTTCAAAGTGCTGGAACAAACAATCCTAAAATTTGTATGGAATCAGAAAAGACCCCGAATCACCAGGGAAATGTTGAAAAAGAAAAACAAAGCTGGGGGCATCACGTTGCCCGATTTCAAGCTATATTACAAAGCTGTGATCACCAAGACAGCATGGTACTGGCACAAAAACAGACATACAACCAATGGAACAGAATAGAGAACCCAGATGTGAACCCTCAACTCTATGGTCAAATAATCTTTGACAAAGCAGGAAAAAACATGCAATGGAAAAAAGACAGTCTCTTCAATAAATGGTGCTGGGAAAATTGGACAGCCACATGCAGAAGAATGAAACTCGACCATTCTCTAACACCACTCACCAAGATAAACTCAAAGTGGATGAAAGACCTCAATGTGAGTCAGGAATCCAACGAAATCCTAGAGGAGAACATAGGCAGTAACCTCTTTGACATCGGCCACAGCAACTTCTTTCAAGATACATCTCCAAAAGCTAGTGAAACAAAAGCAAAAATGAACTTTTGGGACTTCATCAAGATAAAAAGCTTCTGCACAGCAAAGGAAACAGTCAACAAAACAAAGAGGCAACCCACAGAATGGGAGAAGATATTTGCAAATGACACTACAGATAAAGGGCTGGTATCCAAGATCTATAAAGAACTTCTCAAACTCAACACCCAAAAAACAAATGATCAAGTCAAAAAGTGGGCAGAAGAGATGAAAAGACATTTCTCTGAAGAAGACATACAAATGGCTAACAGACACATGAAAAAATGTTCATCATCATTAGCCATCAGGGAAATCCAAATCAAAACCACACTGAGATACCACCTTACACCAGTTAGAATGGCCAAAATGGACAGGGAAAGAAACAACGAATGTTGGAGAGGTTGTGGAGAAAGGGGAACCCTTTTACACTGTTGGTGGGAATGCAAGTTGGTACAGCCACTTTGGAAAACAGAGTGGAGGTGCCTCAAAAATTTAAAAATAGAGCTACCCTATGACCCAGCAATTGCACTACTGGGTATTTACCCCAAAGACACAGATGTAGTGAAAAGAAGGGCCATATGCACCCCAATTTTCATAGCAGCAATGTCCGCAATAGCCAAACTGTGGGAAGAGCCGAGATGCCCTTCAACAGATGACTGGATAAAGAAGATGTGGTCCATATATACAATGGAATATTACTTAGCCATCAGAAAAGATGAATACCCAACTTTTACATCAACATGGATGGGACTGGAGGAGATTATGCTAAGTGAAGTAAGTCAAGCAGAGAAAGTCAATTATCATACGGTTTCACTTATTTGTGGAACATAAGGAATAACATGGAGGACATTAGGAGAAGGAAGGGAAAAATGGGGAGGGAGAATTGGAGGGAGAGATGAACCATGAGAGACTACGGACCTGAGAAACAAACAGGGTTTTAGAGGGGAGGGGGGAGGGGGGGATTGGTTAGCCCGGTGATGGATATTAAGGAGGGCATGTACTGCATGGAGCACTGGGTGTTATATGAAAACAATGGATCGTGGATCACTACATCAAAAACTAATGATGTATTGTATGGTGACTAACATAACATAATAAAATTAAAAAAAAAAAAGAACATAATTGGGGTGGGGGAGAGGGTTTGCTCTTTTAGGTAGGGTAATCAGGAAAGGCCTCTCTGAAGATACAATATTTAATCAGAGACCTGAATGATCAGAAGAAGCAATCATGTGATGATTGGAGGGAAGAGCATTCCACATGATAGGAATGGCAGGTGCTCTGGTATTTGAGGAACAACAAGGAGGCTGGGGTGGCTGGAGATAATGAACTAAGCAGAGAATGATAAGAGATGAGATTGGAGTGGTATACAGGACAAGACCATGTAAGGCATTTGCTATCACTATCAAGAATTTTTATCTTATTCTAGGCTTAAATTCTATTTTAAATGTATTTTATGGCTGGCTTATCTGCCAGTATTTATTTCTTATACTTAAAAAACATAATTGGATTCATACATAAAGTCAGGCAAGATAAGAGAGACATATCAAGAATGTGTGAATATAATGCTTGTTCTGTCAAAAATATTGGGAATTCTGGAGAGATGATTGTGGTGATGGTGTCATTTTCTTTTAAATCTCCCTAAATTTCCCTATGGAAACAAATAGAGCAGTTCCTATTCTGCTAGTGGCAAGGAAGCTTGTATCAGATTAACCCTCCCATGGATAACATATATAGAAAACAAATAACTTTGACAGACCTGGGGAGCATCAGAAGCAAGTAGAAGCAAGTCAGCCTTAAAAGAGGTGAACCACAGTGGGTGCGATGTCCTTTGCGTGCCTTCGCACCTGAGTGCCCTCCTCATTCCATGCTGTGAGGGGCAGTTAGAACTCAAGCAGAAAGTTGCCATCTTACTGGCTTCAGGAGTCAGAATTGAAAATGAAGGGCTACTGGAGTGAAAAGTGGTGAGGCAAGTCATGGAAAAGTAGAAGCCACTGGGGAAAAGGACCAAAATCTGCTTATAAACCACCCAAATCCTGGTCTAACCACTGAAGTACACATGTGTTGCATGGAGAGACCTCAGGGGTCCCAGCAGAAAGCAACAGTTGGAAGCCTTGGCTTAGCTGCTACCCATCATAGAGGAAGCAGAGTTTGGAGTTTACGAGTGCAGCCAAGTTAACTGGCTGTTAGAACAAAATCCATCATGCTTTAGAATAAGATGACAGACTTTATCATCTAAAATGCATACAATATTAAGAATTACTAGTCATGTGGAGAAATTGGAAAAGTGTGATCAATAATCAAGACAAAAAGGAAGCAGACACATGAAAACAGAACTTGTAATTAGCAGACAAGAACTTTATTTTTTTTTAAAGATTTTATTTACTTGAGAGAGAGAGAGCGCAGAGGACGAGGGAGAAACAGACCCCTGCTAAGCAGGAAGCCCGATGCAGGGCTCCACCCCAGAACCCTGGGATCATGACCTGAGCTGAAGGCAGACACTTAACTGACTGAGCCACCCAGGTGCTCTCCCCCTTTTTTTTTAAGATTTTATTTAGCAGATAAGAACTTTAAAAGAGCTGTTACAAATGTGTTCAAACCGGAAATACAGCAATACTGAATGAAGACGTGAGGAATCTCAGAAGAGAAAAAGAAACTATAAAAAAGAACCAAATGGAAATTCTGGAGCTGAAAAGAGACAAGCTATCAAAACTGACACTAGAAGAAACAGAAAACCTGAATTGCTCTATATCTATTAAAGAATTGGATTATAATCCTTTCACAAAGAAAAGTCTATGTCTAGATGGCTTCACTTATAACTTCTATCAAACACATAAGGAAAAAATGCAAATGTTACGTAAACTCTTTCAAGAGAAAAGAATTAGGGAACACTTCCCATTTCATGAGTTCAACGTTATCCTATTACCAAAAGTAGGCAAAGACATTATAAGAAATTACAAAGCAATATCCTAATGTGAATGTAGATGCAAATATCCTTAACAAACTATTAGCAAACCTATCCTGCAACATATTATAAGAATAATACATCATGTCCATGTATAGTTTAACTCAACACAGCAAGGTTAGCTTCCCACTCAAAAATCAATCAATGCAATCACCAAATTAAGAGAATAAAGGAGAAAAATCACATGATCATCTCATTAGATTTAGAAAGAGTAGTTGACAAAAAATCAACATCCATTTATGATAAAGACTCTCAGTAAACTAGGAATAGAAGGGAACTTTCTTTCTCAGTCTGATAAATGGCAACCATGATGTATATATCAATAATATCATAGTTAATGTTCAAGGGCTGAACGCTTTATCAGGAATAAGGATCAGGAACAAGGCAAGGACATTGCACTGAAGATCCTAATTAGTGCAGTAAAGGCAAAAAGAAAATAATAATATGCATAGAAGTTTATTTTTTTTATTTGCCTATTCTCCTATTCTAGATATTTCTTATTTTATTTTATTTTATGTTAATCACCATATGTTACATCATTAGTTTTTGATGTAGTGTTCTATGATTCATTGTTTCGTATAACACCCAGTACTCCATTCAGTACATGCCCTCCTTAATACCCATCACCAGGCTAACCCATCCCCCCACTCCCCTCCCCACTAGAACCCTCAATTTGTTTCTCAGAGTCCATAGTCTCTCATGGTTCGTCTCCCCCTCTGATTTCCCCCCCTTCATTTTTCCCTTCCTGCTATCTTCTTGGGTTTTTTTGTTTGTTTTTTTTTTTTAACATATAATGTATTATTTGTTTCAGAGGTACAGGTCTGTGATTCAACAGTCTTACACAATTAAAAGGAAGATATAAAACTGTCTTTTTAAATAGAGATCATGTACATAGAAATGCCTATAGGATCTATAAAAAAGCTAATAGAACTAATAAGTCAGTTTAGTAAAGTCATGTATAAAAACCAACTGTATTTCTATACACTAGCAAAGTGAAATAGAAAATCAGAACAATTTACAATATGGAAAGACAAAGGGTTTAGAACAACCAAATGTTGGATAGAGAAGGAGCAACTGGAACTCTCATACATGGCTGATGGGAATGTAAAATGTTAAAACCATTTTAGAAAACAGTTTGACAAACTTTTATAAAGGTGACATACCCATATCATTCCACCAAGCAATTCAACTCCTAAGTATTTATGTAAGAGAAATTAAAATATGTGTTCACACAAAGACTCTTACACAAATGCTTATAAGAGCCAAAACCTGAAAACAAGCCACATGTTCATCAACAGGTGAATGGGTAAGCAAATTATAGTACATCCAGACAATGGAATAATCTCAGCAATAAAAGAGAACAAACATGTTTGTAACAACATGGATGAATTTTGAAAACATTATGCTGAGTGAAAAAATCCAGATTCAAATAAGAGTACATACCCTGTATTTCCATTTGCACCAAATTCTAAAAAGAGAGAGAGAGAGAGAGAGAACTAATCTGTAGTAACAGAAAGAATATCAGCGGTTGCCTAGGACTGGAGCAGGGAAGACACTACTCGCAAAGGAGAGAAGGAAATGTTTGGGGTCATGTGGGTATTTTAGATCTTGATGTGGTGATAGTCACATTGGTAACATATCCTTGTAGCTGTGTACATTATACCTTTATAAAGTTGACCAAAGAAAAGGCCAATACATGTTAATTGCCAAATGACTAGTACAGACAATAAATTCTGTAGTTTTTCAAGCTAGGCTTCACAGAATAGGTAAAATTGGAATCGCCCTTTCAGGAGAGATAGGATATAGATATGCTACATTTAAAACAAAACACAAAAACAAAACACTGAGCAAAGCAAAAGTCAACACAGGCATGAATGCAGAAAGAGCAGAGTGGGTGGCTTGAAGGGATGGTGGTAGTATCTTTAAACTGAAGGCACAGGCTCTTACAAGGGAATTGTGAGAGATTCAGATGGAGGGAGGAGAAAGTTAGGGGCAGAATGTTGTCAGAACAAAGAGATCGATCTTTATCCTTTGGGTACTGAATGACATTTTGAGATTTTTGAGCAGGGGAGTACGTTAGGCAAATGAATCTGGATTGTGGTGCAGGAAGAATCAGCAAGGAGAGAATTTGCTGGAGTTCAAATGACAGACTTGCAGTAGTCCTGGCTGGAGAAGATCCAAGATTGAACTAGAGTGGGGAAGGCAAAGAATGGAGGTGATACAGAGAAGGAAGAATTGACTACAAATATTAGGTTAGACTCTGGATTTGTGAACAAGGACAGAGTAAACAATGAGTTTCCAAGCCTGGGTAGCTAAAATGACAGGACAATTAGAAATATGAAGCAGCCAGTTTGGGGAGAAAGATGTTGATTTAAGTTTTAGGTGTCAGGGCGCCTGGGTGGCTCAGTTGGTTAAGCGACTGCCTTCGGCTCAGGTCATGATCCTGGAGTCCCGGGATCGAGTCCCGCATCGGGCTCCCCGCTCTGCAGGGAGTCTGCTCCTCCCTCTCACCCTCCCCCCTCTCATGTGCTCTCTGTCTCTCTCATTCTCTCTGTCTCGAATAAATAAATAAAATCTTAAAAAAAAAAAAAAGTTTTAGGTTTCAATTATCTGAGAAACCTACCTTGACCCTACTCTTACCTCTATCTTAAGACTGGATGAAATGTCACTGCATACACCAAAGTGTGTCATGCTTAGCCCATCACATTTATCGCCTTGTGTTGTGACTATCTACCTACCTCCCCCAGTAGGCTCTATAAAATTTGAAAGTAAGGACTATCTTTCATTAGTAGAGCCCAAGGTTTTGCATATGTGCTTGTAAGTATTTGCTAAATATGTACTGAATGTTGAATTTGAGAGGATAATGGAACGGGAAAGTGGTTGTGTTCCTCAGGTGATTAGAGTGGTGAGTTTAGGATATATAGTCTGGGGAGGTATTTACATAAAAGTGATTGTTGAAACCATGATATAAGATTCCTAAAGGACAGCTTATAAACAAACCTCCTGTGGCACTCAATGTTTTCATTACTTACCTGGCAAATTTGCTCCGAAATGAGAAGCAGGAGAGACCAAGAAAAGGCATGCAAGCCTGCATTAACCATTTGTCAAACTAACAACTTCTGGATATTCAGGAATTGGCTCTTCAGATAATTGGCGTGCGCGCACACACATACACACACACACACAAGGCTTTGCCTGACATTTGATGTTTGCCTCTTCCCTTTTGTACCCAAAATAATGAAACAGTGACATTTGAGAAAGTGGGAGAAAAATTCTAACAGCATGACTGCGTTTGGGGTTTTCACCCTGGTTGAATACTGATGCTCCACCACTAATCACCTATATGAGCTCAGACAAATTACTTCATCTCCCTGGGTTTATGTCTTCTTATCTGAAAAACAGTGGATTTAGTACCTACACCATATTTTTGTTGAGAGGATTAAATGAGGTCCAATATGCAGAACTCCTAGAAGAGTGCCTGCCACATGGGAAGCATGCCATAACTTTTAGTTGGAGGCGGGAAAGTATGGTGGAGAAGAGGATGGCCTTTGGTGACCACCTCTGGGCTTGAACTCGGGCTCTGCCACTTACTAGGCAATTTACGTTTTTGTGCCCTGTTTCCTCACCTGGAAGGTAGGGGTGTTATTAGTACCTCTATCACAGGTTTGTTACAAGAATTACATGAATAGGAGGCACCTGGAACACTGGGTGACGAATAGCAAACATCATGTCAGCGTTAGCTAGGATTACCATCACTCCCTTACTATCTTGATTCTCAAGCCCATCTCCAGCTCCATCTGGTCTCTTCACTGCCCCTCCTCCATCAGTAGGAGGACGACTGGTGGATGTTTTCTACTAAGTTCATACAGTGACACTAGATGGGGTTGCGAGCTAAAGCACCTAAGAACTGCTGGGCTGCCACATTACATTTTTGGAGCTGAATATGACTTTACAAATGTTCTAGTCAGTCCTTTTTATTTTGCAGATGAAGAAACTAAGGATCAGGGGTGCCTGGGTGGCTCAGTCATTAAGCGTCTGCCTTCGGCTCAGGTCATGATCCCAGGGTCCTGGGATGGAGCCCCACATCGGGCTCCCTGCTCAGCGGGAAGCCTGCTTCTCCATCTCCCACTCCCCCCTTGCTTGTGTTCCTGCTCTCACTGTCTCTCTCTCTCTGTCTGTCAAATAAATAAATAAAATCTTTAAAAAGAAGAAGAAGAAGAAGAAGAAACTAAGGATCAGAGAAGTTATCTGATGTAATCCCTGCCTACAATTGTCTCAGCAATCCAGTCTCCCCATTTCTGGCAAACCCAATCCCACTCTTCATCAGAAACAACTGAATAATAAAGCTGCATGTGCTTACAAATCCTAATTTTTTTCTAGAATCATTTGATCAAACCCAAATGATCCTGTAAGCTCCACAGGAGCAAGAACAAGCTGCCGTCATTCACTGACTGCTCTGTCTGGCCTGTGGTAGATCCTCAGTTAATACTTGTTGAATGAATGATAAGGATCTATCAAATTTAAAAACTTCTAGAGATTTCAAGTCTTCCTTAATACTTATTCCAATGCTCTCTGAAGGGGATTCCTCCTAACACAGTCTCATTCTCTTCATGGATACGTCAAGCAATCCTTTTCTTCTTTTTCTAGTTTCTCTGAAGATGTTAGACCTGGAGAGAACTTTGGAAAAATCCCCAGTCGAAATTTTTCATTTTGTCAATGAAAAAACTAAATTAGGTCCATGATCATCTAACTGGTTAGTGGCAGAGCTGAGATTAGAATCACCCTTAGCTTATCATCCTTAAAAAATAATTCAATCCGCTTCAAGATACTATCAAATATCTCCCACCTGTCCTTTAAATGTTCCCTAACCTTTCCTCCAGGTCATATTCTCCAGAATATTATTAATTTTGATGACTTCCCACTGGGAGCAGGCTTACCATTCATATCTTTCCGTTTCCTGAGTCCAGGACAACTAACCTACCTTATTACTGCTACTCGTGCATCTACAATTTGTCCCCCCACCCCTGTTCTTAATCCCTGCCCTTGAGAAGAAAAAGTAGCTCCTCTTTCCCATCTGGACCAGCAGGGATGGGTTTTCAGATATTCCAAGGAAGTTGTCCCTGGCTGGTTAGTTTCAAAATAGACGGATGTATCATGTGGATGGAGGTTTCTGTGATTTGTCCTACATAATGGACCACCCTGCCCGAAGGTAAGCCAGGAGGCTAAAGAATGTTGTTCATGAGACTTGTGCTGCATAAGTGACTTTGGGAGCCTGAATAGTTGACATTAGCTGGCTTCCTGGTCAGAATTGGCCCTTCTGGTCTAGACGTCAAGAGCTGAAAATCTTACCTTACATCCCCTCCGGCTCCAGGCTGGGCTGCTCACCACCCCCCAGTGGAATCCAGGAGGGGAGGCAAACACACCTAGCCCAGGCTCCTTGAATATGTAAAGACATGATAACATAGGAATGCAGCTCGCTCCAAACTGCACATGGGCAAACAAGTGTTTAACTTCAGACCCTGTCATTTGCCCTACAGATGTGGCCCTTATGGGGATTATCAGCTGGAAGTCTCACCTGAAGGGAGGATGCTCTGCCCCAGCCTCTCAGTTAGGACCCCAGCCTGGCTGTCTCCACGGGGCTTCCCCAGCTAATGAGGTTGGATGCTGTAAGTACCCGATTGATATAACTTTGTCTTACTCTCCTTTATCACTTACTATTGCCCTCATTTATGAGCAGATTTCCCTTTTCTTCTTTCTGTTTCCATTAGGTTTTTATAATATCAATCAAGTGTTTTTTCCCTTTAGAAAGGGAGAGTAGAGCTGTCGTGTTTTGTTTAGAATAAAGGACCCCAGACATCTAGGACACTTCCTGGATTGTGCCAAGATGGTGTTTACAGTTCTATTTAGAGCCTCAAAAGTGTGCTGGGTGCTGAGATAACATAACCCAGGACAATCCCTCAACAGAGTGTTCCCTGGCTGTGCTGAATGACACTCAGGTTCTGTTTTGTTAACACCAGGAAATGAAGAATTTCTAGAGCCAAGCACTGTCTCCTTTGAACCATTTCTCTACAGTTCTAAGGGCTTACTGACTTATTTCTTTACCGACCCTACGATCTCGTTGTGGTAGATTTTTTTAAATGGCCATAAATTCTTCCACAACTATCAAGAGGCGGAATCTGTCTGCCTACTCCTTAAGCCTGACTTGGCCATATGACTCACTTTGGTCAATGGGACATTGGCAAAGGTGATTCATGCTGGGCCTTTGAAAGAGCTCGAGCGTTGGGGTTGTCCTCTAGCTGTGCTTGGAACCCTGGAACTACCATGTGAACGAACCCAATCTAGGCTGCTAGAGAATGAGAGGAAAGACAGCCAGACCCTTGACAAGACACTTCTTTTTTTTTTTTTTTTTAAGATTTTATTTATTTATTTGCCAGAGAGAGACATAGCGAGAGAGAGAACACAAGCAGGGGGAGTGGGAGAGGGAGAAGCAGGCTTCCCGCCGAGCAGGGAGCCCGATGCGGGGCTCGATCCCAGGACCCTGGGACCACGACCTGAGCCGAAGGCAGACGCTTAATGACTGAGCCACCCAGGCGCCCCGCCAAGACACTTCTAAATACCAAACATGTGTGAGGACATCCTAGATCATCCAGCCGCCGCTCACATGCCAGCTAAATGGAGAAACATGAGTGAGCCTGAGCCTATCAGCCAAGCCCATCCAGACAAAGCTTCTCAACCAACCCACAGAACTGTGAGATAAATTAATGGTTACTTTTTAAGTCATTACACTGTGGGGTAGTGTGGTATATAGGAAACACTCCCTGATATATATGAAGGGGTAAAGACTCCCTAAAGAAATGGCAATCAGTATTTTCTAGTTCCCTCCTCATCCTCCTGTTATCTAGGTCTAGTTAGCCATTCTGACTGTACGTGATATTTTATTTAAGTGTAGGAGAAGCAGAGTATGGCTGTTCCTAAAGTGGGTTAGCCGCAGGTTTAGACTTAGGTGCCCTCCACATAGCAATCCATCATCAAGGGTCGTGTCTTTCACAGGTGTTGCAATGTCTTGGGAATTAAAGTCCTATCTCTTTACGCACAGATCTGATGTAGTTTTGGGTATGTTGGTGAGTTTGTAGGTTCCAGAGCCAAAGGCCAAGAAAGAATTCTTGAGATGTCTTTGGTGCAAAATGGTGGTTTTACTGAAGCACAGGGACAGGACCTGTGGGTTGTGAGGGGTAGCTGATTATATGCTATGGGGTTGGGGATGGTAAGGAAAAAGGGAGGTTTTCAAAAGAACTTTCATATGCTAAAGAGGACCTACAAGAGACTGGAGGCCTTGCCATTGTCAAGTTAGGGTTGTTTTTCCCTCTAGTAAGGCATTAACATTAAGACAGTTGGGAGCTTCCTGGAGGAGTATTATACTCTGCCTGCCTCAAGTATTTGTCAATGGGCTGCAGGTTATAAGGACATTTAATTTTATCTACATTTCCTTCTGGAAATTAGGTTATTGATATTGCTTTTTTCTTGTAAATCACTAAGACATTTGTAAACTGAGGGAGCCTCCTGTCCTGCAGGATTGGAATCTCTATAAGTTAACCATTTGTTTTCCTTCCCTTAGCTTTAGGGCAGTCAGCAATACCTGAGGAATGTCACATATATCCCATCTGGGCGTGGGGGCAGGTTGTGGGATGTGAGCTGGTGCTTTGTCCTCAGCTTGCCTTCTGCTCCCTCATCATTTCCCCCCTGAACAATTTTTGACCCTGAAATCTTTAAGGTTGTTGAAGGTGGAAGGTCTCATCTTCTGTAACTTCTTCCTGCTGAGTAGGGGCATAGAGATGTCCCTACCTATGGGTCAGTTATTGGTCAGTCAAGAAATGTATAGGGGAGTTGTGAAAGGTGGGGGCAACTGAATCCAACATGGGCAGCATATATGAACCTCCTAGAGTAGAAAGGATCATCTGTCAGCTGGAAGTTATGGCAGTGAAGGAGTCTGGACACCAGGAAGGGAGACACTGGAAAAGACAACAAAATAAGGTTAATAATGAGAAAAAGAAGCCTGATAAAAACACCCATTGATAGTTAACCATAATTATCCTCCAGTCCAGGAGTTTTAACCAATCATTAAAGGAAAGAGAGAGATCGTTTAAAGCACCAATTTGAGCATTTATGTCAGGTATACCCAGAAGTATTTTGTGATAACCTGAAATGTATACACAGCATTCTGGTTTTATGATAGCCCAAGTTCTACCTTATGCAACAGTTAAAACATCTAATGCCATTTTATTTTGTAAAGCTGCTTTACACATTTGTATTACTTTAGTATTTAATAGAGATATGTTATTTTGAGTGTCACTTAGGGTTTTGACCATGTACTTAAGAGCTTCCGTCGGGGCGCCTGGGTGGCTCAGTCGGTTAAGCGTCTGCCTTCAGCTCAGGTCGTGATCCCTGGGTCCTGGGATCGAGCCCCGCGTCGGGCGCGTCGGGCTCGTCGGGCTCCCTGCTCAGCGGGAAGCCTGCTTCTCCCTCTCCCACTCCCCATTTGTGTTCCCTCTCTCGCTGTGTCTCTCTCTGTCAAATAAATAAATAAAATCTTAAAAAAAAAAAAAAAAAAAAAGAGCTTCCGTGTGCCAGACAACATCCTCCAGTCCCAAAGAAGGAACAACGATGGATGCTAAGTGGTCATACCAGTGAGACACAGAACATGTCCACCATCATTTTAAATTTGAAAGGTTGGCTGGGTTGCTAATGGTTTTAATAATGTGTCCGTGCATCCAGGCAAAACCCAGAGTACAGGGGCCTATCTGGCCTGAAGGAAGCCAGGGCCACAAGTTAGAGTCACATAGCTATTGGGTCCCATTAGGAGCCAGCCATCTAATACTGGGCCTCCTTGAAGTGCAGTCAGGATATTAAGGGCTATTTGGTTTTGGAGGGCCATCCTTTGAATTTGTGTAATAATTTCAGGCCCATATTTGATTGGCGAGTTATGGCTTGATAATAATCCCCTTTTCTTCGAATTGCTCCATGGGCATGTAGGACTAGGAAAGCATATTTGGAGTCAGTATAAATATTAATTTTTAAGGCTTTTGCCAGTTGCAAAGCACAGGTGGGTGTGATTAACTCTGCTTTTAGGGCAGACGTATTTGCTGACAGGGCTTTGACCTCAACAGTCTGAGTTTGACTATAGCATACCCAGCTTTTCTTATTCCCTTTTCCATGAAACTACTGCCATTGGTAAACCAACTGTCATCTGCATTTTCAATAGGGACATCTTTTAAATCTGGTTGGCTAAAATAAACAAGATTAATAACCTCTGAACAGTTATGCTCTATAGAAGTATGATGGTCAGGTCCAGGCATGAGGGTAGCTGGGCTAAAAGTTTGACACATTTTAAGTATTATTTCAAGCATATCTTTAAGCGTTGCCTGGTATTTAGTAAGTCCCATCATCTTTTGGTGGCTTTTGGTCGCTAAGACACTCTGGACCTGATATGAAGTCATTACGGTCAGGAATTGTCCCATAGTGAGCTTTGAGGCTCCTTTTACCAGGAGGGCTGTTATATGCTTGGCTAAAACCTTTATTTGCAACTGTACATCAATAGAGGTGGCTTCTAGGACAAATATGACTATGAGGGATGAAACCATCAAGAATCCCTCTTTGTTTGAAGTCCAGCCTCAACAATATCTTAATTGTAAGGAATCACTGGCAAGTGGGAGAAGGCTTGTCTTAAGAGTGGGGCATCCCCAAGTGCATCATCCAATTCAATCATAAAGAAAGTGGGATCATCCACTATTTCCACAAGTCCACAGCTAACCCCATGGAGTGGGGTACGTGCTCTCTTTTGAGCAGCAATTTTGTCATCCCAGCCTCACAGAATTGGTCAAAGTGATAGTTATACAACTGTTGGGGGATCTAGTCAATTTTCTAGTTGTCTAATCATATGCCTATGGGGTCCTGTTTTTGTCCCACAGAATAAAAAGCATGAAGATTATCTCTATGTGAGCTATTGTGGCAATTTCTCTGAAGTTGACCTCAAGTTGTCTAGCTTAGGCAAACAACATTCAAAGAAAATCAAAACTAGGATTTAACATCTGCAAACGTGGATTATTGAAACACAATTTTTCTCTCTAAAATAACCCTCATTTCTAGAGACAGCCAAATCAAGACTAATTTGTTTGCAAAACAAGTCCAATTTTAACAAACTTGGCCTAATTATTTACATAAGCTCAGCAAGAATGATTGATCATATAGATCTTTCAGAACCTGCTTTGCTGGGACTTTTTATAAGGAATCTCTAGGTTGAACTCTTAGTAGCCTCTCCAGGCCAGAAGCCTGGCCAAGTACTTGCCATCAGACATGCCTACAATACCTGTAGATTTAGGTGAATTCCACTTGTCAAGGTCCCCAAAGTATCCTGAGGTTCCTGCACCTGCCAGGAAGTGACATTCTTTACTTACCTGGTAAGGCTGCTGGGAATTCTGTGAGCAAGGTATCAGGCCAACATTTCCAAGGGACTCTCTTGGCTCCATGTTTCATAAAGTCAGCCTTAGTTCCTTAAAGCCGTTTGGTCATATCTGAGTCTATGCATGTCTCTTAAATACGACATTCCTGTCAAAGCCTTGGTAAAATAACCAATGTTTCCAATGGTGTCCTGTTACAAGGACAACAGATTTTTTTGTTGTTTATTTTATACTTTATTTTTTTAAAATAACAGATAACATATTATTTGTTTCAGGGATACAGTAGGTCTGTGATTCATCAGTCTTATGCAACACCTACTGCTCACCACAACACATACCCTTCCCAAAGTCCATCACCCAGCCACCCCATCCCTCCACCCTCCTCCCCTCCAGCAACGCTCAGTTTGTTTCCTAAGATTAAGAGTCTTTTATGGTTTGTCTCCCTCTCTGGTTTCGTCTTGTTTCATTTTTTTCCTCTCTTCCTCTATGATCCTCTGCCTTGTTTCTTAAATTCCACATATCAGTGAGATCATATGATAATTGTCTTTCTCTGATTGACTTATTTCTCTTAGCATAATATCCTCTAGTTCCATCCACGTCGTGGCAAATGGCAAAATTTCTTTCTTTTTTTTTTTTTATGGCTGCGTAACATTCCATTGTATATATATGCCACATCTTCTTTATCTGTTCATCTGTCGATGGACATATGGGCTCTTTCTATAGTTTGGCTAAGGAGAACCGATTCTTATTGAACTTATGCAAATGACTATGATTGCCATGGAAGAAAGAATACTTACTGAGATTTTTGAATTTTAGAGGGTTCGGGTAGAGAGAAAAGTTAAACGCTTGAATTTGTTTACAAATGAATACTTTATCATGTTTCTGTAAGTCATAGATAAGATAGCTTAAGAGAAAGTTTCCTTAATCTGGAAGAGCAAACATTAGAGAAACAGCAGTGTTTTAAACAAGAGTCACAAAAACCTATAATCATTTTTCCCAATTCACTTAGTCCCATGTTACTATTCTTGTTCAATTTGAATGCAGCCTTAGTTAGTTCTGGAAATTCTTACCCATTTCAGTTTTAGGATTTTAAAGACATCAAAAACCTGTATTTGCTTTAAAAATCCTTTTTATGAATTTCCTTATAGATGAAACTCATTTTGTAAGAGAATAAGGACAATTATAAATGACAGAAACTCAGAAATGGACCTTGTTAACGATCTGATATGAGAGTTTATTATGATGCAATTGACAAGGAAATTCAGTTATTTCTGTGACACATACACTTCAGTAACTAGGATATCGAGTGATGATGACCTTATACCAGAAGGTAACATACCAAATAAACAAGCCTAATTAGTCAACAAGTCTTCGTTTACAATGTAAATCTTGGGGAAATTTGTTAAACCCATAGAAAGTTTTAAAACACTTGCCTAAGTAGGATTAAGATCACTAAAGACCTACTAAAGGCAAAACATAGAAACTGATTTTTCTGGGCAAAGAGCAAACAACTTTGTTTACATTTTTTATCAAGAGCAGACCAACAATTCAGGAAAACTTGTCTTTTGGAACAGAGAGGAAGCAGACTTTCAATTTCATACCGATGTACTTTAAAATCCATTCATTTCGGGGCGCCTGGGTGGCTCAGTCGTTAAGCGTCTGCCTTTGGCTCAGGTCATGATCCCACAGTCCTGGGATGGAGCCCCGCATCGGGCTCCCTGCTCAGCGGGAAGCCTGCTTCTCCCTCTCCCACTCCTCCTGCTTGTGTTCCTGCTCTCGCTGTCTCTCTCTCTGTCAAATAAATAAATAAAATCTTAAAAATAAATAAATAAATAAATAAAATAAAATCCATTCATTTCAATTTTAGTTCATTCTGACCACACCTAAAATTACTTTTCAAAGATTTCCCCTCACAAACCCTCTACAACTTTCCTTTGCATTTCAGATTTTGTCCCAAGACATTTCCCTCCAAACAACCAGTCTTATTTTGGACAAAATTACCTTATTTTACCTTTAACAAAAATATATGCCCATTCCTTTTATCTTTTTACACACACAGAGTTGCTTCCCTTATTTCCATCAGTCTTAATTACATTAGCAGAATTTTGCACTCTTAGAAACCTTAGACTCCAGTGAAGACTAAGTAGTAACCAGTTGTGAACTGTTACAGCAGAACTTTTTAGAGGGCAATTAATGAATCCATTAAGCACAAAGCGTGTTTACCAACAGATGCAAATATCCTTTTTTTTTTTTGTAATAAGAAGTCAAAAGCACAAGCCTACATCCAGTACTCAATGCTTTAGCACTTTATCCTATTTGGAAAAGACCTAGATGTCCAATGAATTTAATCCCATTTATCATCCAAGCAAAACTTTAAAGTTTCAGGTTACCAAAGACTTTGAAAGCTATCTTAACAATTACCCATGAAAACTTTGAGACAGACAAGATGGTTAACCATCATCTTAAGTCATCTTTTTGCTAACAAATTGCAACAGGGGTAACACAGCTTATTTGACTTTTAGCAAAACTTGATAGAATAAAAGTTTCATAGTTAATGCTGACAACTCTAAAGATATAGGTCTATCTTAATTAAACCAACAAACTTAAATCAGTTTAAATACCAAATATGTTCCACCTATATCCTCCCCATTGTCATTTTTTACCTGAGACACTGGTGGAGAAGTCTGAAGTCACTGGTGTTAAGTCCAAGGGGTGCTCTTCACTCCCTGGTAGCTAGGGTAGGAGCCATGGTGCCTGAGGTATAGGAACCATCTACACAGGCCAAACCCAAGTTGGTGCAGAACAGGAGGAGGGGGAGGGGAAGGCAGAAGAGGTGAGACACACCAAAAGGCAAAGAAAGAGTTCCCGATTCCAAACCTCATCAGCTCACACAGATGAGCAGACACCGTGGCTTTTCCCACCAAAGTGGAAATATGCAGTCCATGTTGGACCAGAGAAAACAGGGAATTTCCCCGAAACAAAGGGAGTTTTAGCAGCTGCTTGGGAATATTCCTTAAAGTCCCCATCCCAAGGTAGACTAACCACAGTTGGCTCCAATTATAGCCATTAAGCTGGGAAATGAGGGAGAAGGCCCCACATCTATTAGGAGGAGGAAGAGTGAATTAGTGTCCCCTTTGCAAGGGATGGCCTGGGTTTATTTGGAGGAGATTTAGGTAATTATCATCCAGTATGTCAGGAGGGAGTTCACTAGCCTGGTTGCTGACCAAACATGTTCTACAAGAGGTCCTTAGGTCAGGGTCCTGGTGTAGGGCAATGAAGGCCTAGGTATGAGCAATGAAGGTGTCACGGGATTTCTTTTCCATTGGTGCCCATGATTCTTGGTCATGCTGCTTTGAAGAATGAAGAGGTAGACAAGGAGAAGAGTGGTGGGCAGGAAAGCAAAGTTTATTGAGCAATAGCAAAGTGATAGTACAAAGCTCCCGAAGAGGAAGGGGACCCGAGAGGGTTGCCATCAGAGTTTCTAAGTCTCGGGGTTTTTATGGGCTTGTTAGCAGGCTGTTTTCATCTAATTAACCCTCCCTGCATCTGTCATCCAATCAGGCTTTTGTCATCTATCAATCACATGGAAAAGGTGGAGGGCTCCTTCCAGGGTGGTGTAAAATCCTTTTAAGGGTGGTTTCCTCTGTCCCTGCCTGCCTTTCTTCAAACTATTCTTCATCAAATGTACCCTAGGTCCATTTGCCCTATTTCCTGCAGAAGAGATCTGATAGATTCCACCGAGGCCATGCAGTGTTATAGGAGCTCAGTCCTTGCCTAAATTTTGCAATCTGAATTGTTTCCAGTGGGTTAAAAGCACCCCAAGGGAGATTCCTTGGGAACTGAAGAAAAGAGAAGAAAAGTAGAGAAGTTCCATTACCTAGAAAATTCCCCCTGACTCCCAGGTGGTGTCCCATGTGCAGGATAAGTCAGAGGTTCCTGGTGTCAAAGCAACCCAAGGCATCCCCCAAACAAAATTGCTATGACCACTGCCACCAATAAAGGCCCCTGTAGGAGGGATGCTAGCATCTCCCTGCTTCCCCATTGCATCCTAGGCTACAAATGGGTGCCTGGTGTATGGACTGAAATATTGTGCCTTGAAGGTCATGTCCTATTTTACCTGGCCTTGAAGAACTTGCCATTTTTAACCCATGGAGAACACTACAAAAGTTTTACAAGGGGAAATTACCTAATTTTATAACTCAAGTAGTTAGAGGACATTGACAGAAGACCATAAAGATAGAAATCCATCATGGTCTAAGTGACATTCCAATACATGTAGTCTTTATAGCCAACTTCCCTAGGAAAGGATCCTCGGTTGGGTTTTAATTCAACCGGGTACTGGTTTTGGCTGGCTCCCAGTGGAGGTCTCATGGCCAGAAATGGCTGCACCAGGGATGTGAAGGGGATCACATTAGACCAATGAGGAGGAAACCTCACATGGGAGTCATAAGATTGGCAGTCATGCTTATCACTTAGGTGGCTGTCCTGTACCCAAGACAGACAACTTTGTATAAGGACAGAATAAAGAGAGGGCATCAAGTTTCTGGGTCTTATTACCATCCCGGCCAGGGTACTAACTTCCAGCCAAAAGGCAGGCTTTCTCCCTCCCCGTGCCCCCCTGTAGAGTAGCCATAGGCTAGAGGATTACAGCCTGAGCAATCGACATGAATGTTCCAAAATGGTCTTATTGAAAAACCCCTGAAACGAGAGTAAAGGAAGAGAAGAGAAAGTACTCACCAAGTTGGCACCAAAGCTCAGAGTCCAAACGAAAAGACTCAAAGCCCCATGTTGGGCACCAAATGATGTAGTTTTTGGAAAGTTGGTGAGTTTGTGGGGTCCAGAGCCAACGACCAAGAAAGAATTCTTGAAATGTCTTTGGTGCAAAAAGGTGGTTTTATGAAAGCATGGGGACAGGACCCCTGGGCAGGAGATACTGCACTGGGGTTGTGAGGGGTGGCTGATTATATACTTGGGAGCTGGGGGTAAGGAAAAAGGGAGGTTTTCAAAAGAACTTTCATATGCTACAGAGGACCTACAAGATACTGGAGGCCTTGCCATTGTCAAGTTAAGGTTGTTTTTCCCTCTAGCAGAGCATTCACATTAAGAGAGTTGGGAGTTTTCTGGAGGAACATTATACTCTGCCTGTCTCAAGTATTTGTCAATGGGCTGCAGGTTTTGTTTGTTTTTTTTTTTTAAAGATTTTATTTATTTATTTGACAGAGCAGGAGAGAGCACAGCAAGGGGAGAAGGAGAAGCAGACTCCCTGCTGAGCAGGGAGCCCGATGTGGGGCTCGATCCCAGGGTCCTGAGATTATGACCTGAGCCAGAGGCAGCCGCTTAACCAACTGAGCCACCCAGGGGCCCCTGGGCTGCAGGTTTTAAGGACATTTAATTTTATCTACATTTCCTTCTGGAAGTTAGGTTATTGATAAGAATGCTTTTTTCTTGTAAATCACTAAGACATTCATAAGGGAGACTCGTGTCCTGCAGGACTGGAATTTCTATAAGTTAACCATTTGTTTTCCTTCCCTTAGCTTTAAGGCAATGAGGAGTGCCTGAGGAATGCGGCATACATCCCACCTGGGAGTGGGGGTGGGGGGTGTGGTTGGTGGGGTGTCAGCTTCTGCTTTGTCCTCAGCTTGCCTTCTGCTCCCTCATCAGATCCACTGCATGGTTGCAGATCCAGACCATTCTCCTCATGGACATGACAGCTTTTTTAGATTCTGTCAATGGAACTTAACTTTCTCTGCCTGAATTTCCTCTGTTATTTTTTTTTAAGATTTATTTATTTTAGAGAGAGTGTGAGTGAGGGAAGGGGCAGAGGGAGAAGGAGACAAGCAGACTCCCCATGGAGTGGAGAGCCCCATGTGGGTCTTGATCCCAGGACCCCGAGAGCATGACCTGAGCTGAAACCAAGAGTCAGATGCTCAAGCCAACCCAGGTGCCCTGAATTTCCTCTATTATTTTTTTTATAAAGATTTTATTTATTTATTTGAGACAGAGAGAATGAGAGACAGAGAGCATGAGAGGGAGGAGGGTCAGAGGGAGGAGCAGACTCTCTGCCGAGCAGGGAGCCCGATGCGGGACTCGATCCAGGGACTCCAGGATCATGACCTGAGCCGAAGGCAGTTGCTTAACCAACTGAGCCACCCAGGCGCCCCTTTCCTCTGTTATTAAAGTGCCAATAACCTTCTCTGTCTTGACAGTCTCCTTATCCTTTCAGAAAACACACACTTTTGGGGCGCCTGGGTGGCTCAGTCGGTTAAGTGTCTGCCCTCGGCTCGGGTCATGATCCCAGGGTCCTGGGATCGAGTCCCACATCAGGCTCCTTGCTCAGCAGGGAGCCTGCTTCTCCCTCTGCCTGCTTGTGCTCTCTCTCTCTCTCTCTGACAAATAAACACATAAAATCTAGGAAGAAAGAAAGAAAAGAAAGAAAGAAAGGTTTCCACTTTTGGAAACCCTACATTGTATCACGACTTTATCTCCAACATCATCCCAGGCTTCTAATCCAGTCTGGGTCCCCTGGACCCCTCAGGACATTACTTGCCAGTACTCATCCCTTTGGCTCAGCTCTCAGCACAATATGAATGGCTTGTCATTCATTCAACAAACATGGCAGAATCAGCCCTTCCCTTAAATATCTTACAGCATATCTAAAAATTCTGATATGCCGTAAGATTCCAGCCGTGCATTAGTTACAATTTGATTCCCAGTGGAAGAGAGATTGAGATGAGGACCTTGAGAGGGATCAGAATTACCTAACAGGCTTATTCCAAATAGTCCTGTCCTAAACCTTATTACCCTTGGGGTTGGTTGATGCGACTTCACATGAGTCTGACGTGTCACAAGACAGAGTTTGTAAGCAGCTCTATGGCATTCACTCATATTCTAAAAGTGAAAAACCACAGTTGAACTAATGTCATGTCGCAGCAAGATTTTTATGACAAAAGCTGGGCTGCTCTGCAGCCATCCCTCCCGATTCAATTTGCTGATGACTCACCCATTCCGATCTCTGAGGACACGGGGAGAACCACACTCCGCATCTTTCACTGGGCATCAGTCTTTGCCGTTCGAATCCTCAGAGAGTTGCTGGGGGAAATGACAGAGCTTAGCTCAGTACCGGGCAAAAACTTTGCATGGACATTCCCAAACTGAAAATGAACTGTACCCTGGATTTTGAACCAAACTGAAAGAAACCAAGGAAAACCCCTGAAGGTCAGAGTGTCAAAAATAGGAAGGTTTGTCAGTGAGGGCTAGTAATCAACTAGGAAGTAATTCTTTTTCAGCTGCAGCTCTGTGTTTCCATTTCAATATTTCCCTGTAAGAAAAGCAACAATACATTCAGTGTGGGAGATTAAGATAAAACAAACCTGTATGAATAAACAGAAGTCACCTGTTAATTTAAGATGCAATTGCAAGGAAAAGAAACCCTCTCTAATTAACTCAAAGCAAAAAAGGGAGATCACTGGAAGCACAGCAGGGACAAAAGAATTACAGCTTAATATTTACGATCTTTCCCCACTGTGCTTTTTAAGGAAACAAAATATTCTAAGATTTTATTTATTTATTTGAGAGAGAGTGCCCAGGGGCCCTGCATCAGGCTCCCTGCTCAGCGGGGAGTCTGCTTTACCCTCTCCCTTGCTCCTCCCCATGACTCCTATCCATTCTCTCTCTGCGCTCTCTCTGTCAAATAAAGAAATAAAATCTTTTTTTTAAAGATTTTATTTCTTTATTTGACAGAGAGAGACACAGCAAGAGAGGGAACACAAGCACAGAGAGTGGGAGAGGGAGAAGCAGGCTTGCCACAGAGCAGGGAGCCGGATGCGGGGCTCGATCCCAGGACCCTGGGATCATGACCTGAGCCGAAGGCAGACACTTAACGACTGAGCCACCCAGGCGCCCCTAAATAAATAAAATCTTTAAAAAAAGAAACTTAAAAAAAAATCCTTTTTTGGATTTAGAAGAGTGGGGCTATGGGTAGGACATACTTAACTATTTTAGAAGGTAGGGTAGGGAGGAAATGATTGACATCCATAGCACAAATATATTGCCATCCCATTAACATTTCAGTGTGTTTGCTTGGATGATATGCTGTTTATAACAGTATACATGTATTAACCATAAGAGACTCTTAATCATAGGAAATAAACTGAGGGTTGCTGGAGGGGTGTGGGGGTGCGGGGATGGGGCAACTGAGTGATGGGCATTAAGGAGGGCACGTGATGGTGGTGCCTCGGTGGCTCAGTCGTTAAGCGTCTGCCGTGGACTCAGGTCATGATTCCGGGGTCCTGGGATCGAGCCCCGCATGGGGCTTCCTGCTCGGCGGGAAGCCTGCTTCTCCCTCTCCCACTCCCCCTGCTTGCGTTCCTTCTCTCACTGTGTCTCTCTCTGTCAAATAAAGAAATAAAATCTTTAAAAAGTATTTATTAAAAAAGGAGGGCATGTGATATAATGAGCACTGGGTGTTATATAAGACTGATGAATCACTGACCTCTACTTCTGAAACTGATAATACATTATATGTTAATTAATTGGATTTTAATAAAAAAGATTATACTGAAGAATTCAAAACTACAGATTTATTTTTTTAACAAACTTTTTAAAAAAGATTATTTATTTTTCAGAGGGAGGGAAAGAAAGAGTGAGCACGAGGCGGTGGGGGTGGGGAGGGTCCAAGGGAGAAGCAGGCTCCCCACTGAGCAGGGAGCATGATGCCGACTCAATCCCAGGACCCTGGGATCATGACCTGAGCTGAAGGCAGATGCTTAACTGACTGAGCCACCCAGACACCCCCAAAAATACAGATTCAAAAAGCAATAGGCAATGAAAACTTTTAATGTTTTAAGTCTATTAAAATGAGTAAACGTCTTCAGTTCTCAAGCATATCTAAGTACTAAAGGAAACCATGGATCTATTATTGAAAGTAAGTTTTTTTTAAATTTTTTTTCTTTTTTCTTTTTTTTTATTCTTATGTTAATCCCCATACATTACATCATTAGTTTTAGATGAAGTGTTCCATGATTCATTGTTTGTGCATAACACCCAGTGCTCCATGCAGAATGTGCCCTCCTCAATACCCACCACCAGGCTAACCCATCCTCCCACCCCCCTCCCCTCCAGAACCCTGTTTGTTTTTCAGAGTCCATCGTCTCTCATGGTTCGTCTACCCCTCCGATTTCCCCCGCTTCATTCTTCCCCTCCCGCTACCTTCTTCTTCTTCTTTTTTTTTTTCTTAACATATATTGCATTATTTGTTTCAGAGGTACAGATCTGAGATTCAACAGTCTTGCACAATTCACAGCGCTTACCAGAGCACATACCCTCCCCAGTGTCTATCACCCAGTCACCCCATCCCTCCCACCCCCCCCACTCCAGCAACCCTCAGTTTGTTTCCTGAGATTAAGAATTCCTCATATCAGTGAGATCATATGATACATGTCTGAAAGTAAGTTTTGAACCACATTATATTATGACTGAATAAAAGAGAAATGACATTATAACTAAAAAAAAATACATTCCTGTACCTTAATCTTTGTGCATATTTCTGATTATTTCCTCCAGAGATACCTAGAAGTGGGATTGCTAGATCAATGCCCAATAAGTATTTTTCTACTTCCAATTAGTTTTCTAGAAAGTTTGTACCAACAGGTCCACCCATTAGCAATGGCTGTGTGGTCAGCTCATTTTAGCACCAGCTCTTACCCATTTAGAAAAACAAAACAGGAGCACCTGGATGGCTCAGTTGGTTAAGCACCTGCCTTAGGCAAGGGTCACGATCCTGAGGTCCTGGGGTCCTGGAATCATGGCCTGGGTCAGACACTCTGCTCGGTGCGGAGCCCCCCTTCTTCCTCTGCCCCTTCCCCCACCCCAACCCCAATTGGGCTCGCTGTCTCTCAAATAAATGAATAAAATCTTACAAAAAAGAAAAAGAAAACAAACATGAAAGTGGACATTGCCACTACATACACTGCTTGCCAATCCCATGTGTTGTATTTAATGCCCCACTTAGGCTGACCAAAGTTTAAAGCCGAGATTTTCAAAATACAGTCCCCAGGGCAGTAACATCAGCATCACCTGGAGCTTATTGCAAATGCAAATACTTGAGCTCTACCCTAGACCTACTGCATCTCGCAAACTCTGGGGGGTGGAGCCAACTTGCGTTTTAGTAAGTCCTGTAGGTGATTCTGATGCCCCTCAAGATTGAGAACCACCAGTTGAAAGCATTGAAGAGTCCTTTCTAAGCCCTCCCAAGTATTACTCCCCCACTGAGTGCCATTTTCTGGGCCCTGATCATTTATAAGAACAGTGTAACGTAGGATGAAGGCAGTAGTTTTAGTTAAGAGGGCCCGAGTTCTAAGTCCTGTATGACTCCCTACTGGGTATGCATCCAGACACATGTGCTAATGACTTATTACACTGTTGTAGCTTACATTTCAAGGTGACAGCTTTCTATATCATTTAGCCTAAATGAGACCCTGGAGGGAAGTTTTAAGCTAAGTTACCCCAGATGTTTCATGGTTACGCAAGAGTGCAAAACAAAACATGTTTTCCCCGCTGAATGAAAACACAATATAAGTTTTCTTTAGCAGCTGTGGCTGGAGATTGCAAAATGGAAAAATCTGGCTACCCTCCAGGCCATTAGTTATCCTTTCCCCCTCCCCCAAGGGCAAAGGACAATCAAGCCAAAGAGAAGGAAAAACACAATGCTCCCAAGTTCACAGCTCATACTGAGAAATGAGGCTGCTTGGGCATCTGGAATGTATCAGAATAGAGGTGACAGGGAGGAGTACAGAGCACCTCGCCCCAGCAGCTCTGGGTCAAACTCGTTCATTTCGAATGGTCCTGAGAGGCATGGTCCCCAATCTTCATCTCAAAGCAGTGCGGTAGGCACTAGAAAAAATTGCGGTTTTTCAGTCTTTCCAGGGCCCTTCAGACAGCATGGCAGCGATGGCTGTCTTCTTCACCTGGATTTGATAATGCCCCCTGCCCCCACCCCACTTCTGAGGTTGTTCGGGCCTTAGTCCCATTGTTCCTCTAGAAGAATGCAAGGTGGGAGAACTGGGAAAGTGTAGATTTGGAATCAGACAGCACATGTGTAAATCTTCATGCTCTGCCACATCCCAGGCACGTATAACCTTCAGCAAATCACTTAATTTTGCTAAACCTCAGTTTCTGAGCAGTACCTCATCGGGACTGCTGCAAGGGCGAAATGAGGTCACGCGCAGAGCACACGGTCATTGCTTCATGAAAGACCATCCCCTTTATCTCCTTACAGGACTTGGTGTCTTCTCACTGTCTCAGCCCCCACCCTAGTATGAAGAACACATAAATAATACTCTGTTGAAACTCGGAAGAAAAAAACCAGTCTCATCATGCAGTTCAAAATCCCTTCACAGTGAGGAAGTTCTTTTCTTCTCTAAATGCTCTTCTCGGGCCCCTGGGTGGCTCAGTCGGTTAAGTGTCTGCCTTTCGTTCAGGTCATGATCTCAGGGTCCTGGGATCGGAAGTTACGTGGGGCTCCCTGCTCAGCGTGGAGCCTGCTTCTCCCTCTCACTCTGCTGCTTCCCCCTGCTTGTGCTCTCACTCTCTCTCTCAAATAAATAAATAAAATCTTAAAAAGAAAAAAACGCAGGCGCCTGGGTGGCTCAGTTGGTTGGGCGACTGCCTTCGGCTCAGGTCATGATCCTGGAGTCCCTGGATGGAGTCCTGTATCGGGCTCCCTGCTTGGCAGGGAGTTTGCTTCTCCCTCTGACCCTCCCCCCTCTCATGTGCTCTCTCTCATTCTCTCTCTCTCAAATAAATAAATAAAATCTTTTTTAAAAAGAAAAAGAAAAAAATGCTCTTGTCTATCAGTCTTTTGATATTTCACAGTGACCCCAACGCCTCTTTCTCTAGTGAGCATCTGAACTAAGAATTCTGCAAAAAGCCATCCTTTCATGAATTAGCCTGGGTCCCAGCCAGAGCTTCCTGTCTGGAGGGAGAAAGGAATGAGAAAGCATGCAATGAGATGTGGAGTCATCTGCTTGGACCTTGCCAATCCTGGGCACCGAGCCTTCAAGATTCCAGCCCAGATCAGCCTCCAACTGAATTCTTTACCAACAGGTACCCAATGCTACTTAAAGTCTGTCTCAAAATCCCTGGTCCGGGAGACTTCCCAAAGGCTAGACTTGACCTAAAACTCAGGCCATGTCCAGAATTATACCAGATTTCAACTGCCCTCCCAACCCCAAACCCTCCTTCTTGGTCTCTCAGAGACCAATCATTTAATGGCACTGAGGGATTCAAATCTGGAGAACAGGACAGAAACTGAGGAGAATTATTATTTTAATTTCTACCTGATTTAATGGAAATTTCTTACAGTGTGATTGATCTCCTTAGGACCCTGGTACATGGACCAGTGTTACTTAGCAATGGGTTCTGCCTCCACATTTCCAGATACTCCCTACCCTTTTCCATCCCCTCATTGCATGAAGCCTCTGAGAACTTAGAAGCTAAGGTCTGAATTTAATCTTGACGATTAAACTTAAACTTCCAGAGTCTCACCCGTAAGGCCAAGACAGTTGCACAGGATGCTTGCATGCAGAGGGGTGCCTGGGTGGCTCAGTCAGTTAAGCGTCTGCCTTTGGCTCAGGTCGTGATCCCAGGGTCCTGGGATCGAGCCCCACATCATGCTCCGTGCTCAGCGGGGAGCCTGCTTCTCCCTCTGCCCCTCCCCCCGCTCATGCTCTCTCTCTCTCTCTCAAATAAATAAATAAAATCCTTAAAAACAAAACAAAACAAAACACTTGCATGCAGACAACATAACCTAATAATAATAGTCAGTAATTAAGGTATGGAGGGTCCCAACCAGTGCTTGCGGTCTTACTGTTTAAAAATATCTTAGCTGGTCCTTCCAAAAATAGATGTTGAATTTTATTTTGTACATTCACTTCTGAAATTCTTTGACATCATTCAAGTATTCCTTCATTCAATAAATATTTAATAAGTGCTTAATATGTACCAGAAGTACCGGGATACAGTAGGATTAGAGTCATGAGGAAGACATATGTGTTCCTGCCTTCATGGCATTTACTACCTCTTGGGAAATTTAGACATCAAACAGAGTCAAAATTATATATGAGCACTCTGAAAGGGTCAGCACAGAACACTATGAAAGTATTTATTGATCAAGTGTGGCTGTACCATATTGGGTTATGATTTTCAGAGTTTTACCCTGTGCCTTGCGACCATTGAAGCAAATATCCAATTTTGTGCCTCCTTGCCTTTCGTGTGACCAACTCATCCTTGCCTGCATGGCACTTTCTTGGTTTGGGCACTAAAAGTCCCATGGTCAGAGAAAACCCTCAGTCTTGGGCAAAACCAGGATGGGTTACTTACACTTTCTTGCCTCACAAAAAGTTTGAAGTGGAGTTCTCTGGCTTTTGTTTCCAAAAGCCTGAGTCCTTTAGGATAACTGACCCGAATCCTTCAAAAAGGCAATGCTGTGAAGCAGCAACAACAACGTAAAAAGTTGGAGGCATCTTCTAGATTAGAATAGACTAGAAGGACATAAAGGGAAAATGTAACGTGTGACTCTTCATTGGATCTTGGTGTTTATTTTTAAGCATAAAAAATTATTGGAATGGAACATTTTGGGGGAATGTGACTATGAACTAGATATTTGGTGATTTCGTGGAACTATAGATAATTTTGTTAGATGTGACCATGGTATTGCAGTTATGTAGGCAAATGCCCTTCTTTTTAGAAGACATAGGCTGGAGTACACAGAGGTCAGGCCACAATGATGGCAAAATTTTCACAATTTTTTTTTTAAAGACTTATTTATTTACTTTAGTGGGGGGCGGGCAGAGGGAGAGAGAGAATCTCCAGCAGACTCCCTGCTGAACACGGAGCCCAATGTGGGGCTCAATCTCACTACCCTGAGATTGTGACCTGAGCCGGAACCAAGAGTTGGACACTCAACTGACTGAGCAACCCAGGTGCCCCAAAACTTTAACAATTATTAATCCAGTGGAGTTTTCAGGGATGTGTATTTATTATCATTTCAACCTTTCTCTATAAAAGTAATACAAAGTTTTGGGAAAGAAGCCAGCAACCATTGAGCAGGGTAGTGTTGAGATGAAGCAACTTCTCCTTAAACCAGAAAATGATTCCTCTAGAATGGAAGCAAGACTAAAAGGGAGGAAAATAAGTGTGTGTCGGTGGTGTTGACGCTAGGCACATGGGATCATAGTGAGCCTAGCAAAGATCCACATGCCCCAAACTTGGCACTGAAGCAGTCAAAAGAGCCCCTGACTGATGATATAGACATCTCAGTAGACGGATTCCTGAGCAAACAGATGACTGGTGACCAGTTGCCTGAAATCTTTATCCAAGTTCAAGTTATGGGAAGAGCCTGAACTAAAGCTGATACTCAGTTTCTGTTACCCCAAAGAGTTACATTTTCTCCACATCTGAGTTTATGGATTTTATTATCTTATGCACTGAACTGCTGACTCCAGAAAGGAAGGTCTACCCAAGTAAGTGATATTTTCGCTGAAATCTGAAAGATGAGTAGGATCTTGGGCCCCCCATATACTCCCCAAGTATCTGTGGGCATTTCCTATGGTGTCTCCCATGTCTGAATGGACAAGTGTAGCTAGGCATCACCTGGTGTCTACAGATTATCCTTCTTCTATCATCTCAGCACTTCTCTGCTAGACAATGCCCTTTGCCCTGGACACAGCTGTGTCCACCAGGTACCACAGTCTCCCTCCTGCAGCCAAGGAGGGGCACAGGAAGCGCCAGAACTGTGAGATGTTGTTGTATGCAGTGGCAAAGAATGCCTCCCCCTTTGTGTGTATGTTCAATCGGTGAGGTCCCAAAGTCATATTCTTTCTGCCCAAATAGTTAAAGGGGTATAGGGAAACAACCCTTTCAGGGTTTTTTTTTTTTTTAAGATTTTATTTATTTAGTTTGAGAGGGGGCGGGGCAGGGGAGAGGAGCAGAGGGAGAGGGAGAGAAGCAGACTCCTCAGTCTGCGGGGCTCGATCCCAGGACCCCGAGATCATGACCTGAGCTGAAATCAAGAGTCCGGTGCTTAACAACCGAGCCACCCAGGTGCCCCTCAACCCTTTCAGTTTTAATGCATAAGCCCCAGCTTTCCATTCACACTCAGATCTATAACCACGGGGCATAAACAGGGGTGGGCAGTGGGGCCTTGGCCCACACACAAACACATGTCAGACTCTAAGCTGTCCCTCCAACTCCCTCCTCCTTTTTGACAATGGATGCTTTGTTAGTGGGTCTGGCTTGTGGTGCCTGGCGGTTCCCACTTCCCTGGGATGACTATCCTCCTGGGAGGAGCTTCAGTCCCTCCTGTAGAGATTTCTGGGTCTGCTCTCTGGTTCTCCGTATATGCCAGATCCATCTGAACCCTCGCTTGGGCCTACATTTTCTGTTCCTGTCTCCCATTAGATGGGGATGCTTGAGTAAGAGACGGGGTCTTATTTGCTCTAAAATCTCTGAAAGGTGGCATGGGCCTGCCATGAAAGAGGTACTCAATTTATTTTTATTGGAAGACCATCCCACCCTAGTCCAGCAGTCACCGGACTTCAGATGGATACCACCTCAGATATTGTTTAAAACACAGATTTCTAGGGCACCATCCCCAGAGACCTGATTCATTAGATCTGGGGTAGGGGCCCAGGAACTGTGTTTTAATAAGATCCCAGGTAATCATGATGCAGATGGTCCTGGAATCTCTTTGCCTCTACCTCGGGCAGGCTTGAACCAGGAACACTACTAGCCCTTCAGCTCCTTTGTGAGAATTAGAAATAGGCACCCTTTCCCTTCCTAGTTGCACCAAGTTCAAGGCCAGGGGCATCCTCAGTGAGCAGAGTTTAGGCTGTAATTTCAGCCCCTTCAGCCCCTTCTCCAAGCATTCTTGTGCTGTGCACAACATGCATAACTGTTTGCAGCAACCCGGTCCGAAGCCGGCTCCTGCTAAGAAATAGTACAGCAGAGAAATTCATCTTTGAGTCACCCAATATCTCAGTAAACTCTAGGAAAATTCTGGGATTGAACTGTACTGGCTACTTCCTCCTGGAGGTCAGGTGAGCCAGTAGGCAGTTTCCAGACCTGTTGAGGGGAGGGGTCTGGAGAACAGGAGCTCAGAAGATCTAACACAGAGATTCTTAACTATACTGCGTATTGGAATCATTTTGGGAGCTTTGAAAGATTCTGATGCCCGCGTCTCACCCCCAGAACCTAATTGAGTGGATTCTGACGCAGCCTGGGCATCAGAGTGTTTTAAAGCTCCCCAGGTGATTCTAACGTGCAGGATCTCTGACCTCTTAGAGCCCTCACCCCAATCAGAGAGATGCATTGGCCCCTGTGTATCTTCCTAAGAATTGTGAGGACCAAGGGTGGGCTCACCCTTCCGAGAGAATGCAGCTGGCTCTCTCGCTCTGTGTGATCCAGCTTTGTATAAGTTCTCCAGGCTTTGCCTCAATAAGATAATGAGCACTTTTGTTTGTGCTTCTTGGCATTTCTGCCAGTGACCAAAACCTTGCCATTTCTGAATACTCTCCTAGACCTATGCTCGCTTCCCTCCCCCTACATCAAATCCATCTATTTTGAATGTTTCATACTCCCCATCCTTTTGACAAGCTAATCTTCCACAAGGCACACACAGCAGGCAAAGCTTAAATACTCTCTCTGAAGTGTGTGCCAACACAATTTGATAATATGCCAAAAGGAAATAATGTCATAACAGCAAGATGTTACTTTTACATGGTGGGACCCAAACTTGAGATGTGGTTGTTTTGGGCGGGGAGGGACCTCAAACTTAGGGGGGTGGGAGACAGGAGCTGAGATCCTTTTGGAAGCCCCCACTGTTTTTTCCACTTGCTGCGATGGCTAGTCTTCCACTAATCATGCTGGTCATGTTACTCTCACGAAGGGATGGGAAGAAAGAATAAAGAATCCAATTCCCCTATTAGAATATGAGCTCCTAGAAAGAGAGACCACATTCTATTCGTTTTTGAATTCTACCTCATTCTTACCACATAACGTGTACACTTTTGCCATGCAATACGTGTTATTGAGTTGTCAAATTTTTCAAATTCAAACTCAACACCAATTTATTGAGTGGCTACTATGTCCTGGATCCTGAACTAGATACATTCATCCATTATCTCATTCAATCTTAGTAAATCCTCAGGCACTAGTGAGGATACAGGCTAAGCTGCTGTAACAAAAATATCTCAAAATACAGGATCAAACAGAGTGTGAGTTTCTTTTTTTCTCAAAAGATGGTCCAGATTATGGTCCCCTGAACAAGTCCAGGGCTTGGCTGTTGGTTCTGTTATCTTTTTTTTTTTTTTAAGATTTTATTTATTTATTTAACACAGAGAGAGAGACAGTGAGAGAGGGAATACAGGAGGGGCAGAGGGAGAAGCAGGCTTCCCGCTGAGCAGGAAGCCCGATGCGGGACCCGATCCCAGGACCCTGGGATCATGACCCGAGCCAAAGGCAGATGCTCAACAACTGAGCCACCCAGGTGCCCTGGTTCTGCTATCTTTAACATGCGCTGGTTACTTGTTCCTGCACTTTCATCCTCGGGTCCTACATGGCTGCTCCAGCTAATAGGCAGAGGGACAAGGTCAGGGAAGAAGACCCACAGTTCTAGAAACACAACCTAGAAGTGGGAGCAAACATTTTGCTCACATCTTATTGGCCAGAATTTAGTTGTGTAGCTATAAAGATACACAAAGCATACTGGGAAATATAATTTCTAATTAGGTGGTTCTGTAACCATCTACAGCTGGGGATTGGTTTCATTAAGCAAGGGAGAATGTATATTGATGGACAAGTCTCATAAAACACCTCATTGCCTGTGGATGGGTATCTTGGTTCTTATTGAATCTAGAAATAGATTATAGAAAGATGCTGACTTCCTGCCCAGAGAGGTACTCTGTTTTGTCAGTGTATTCAGAATTAAGTTGGCTCTGAGAGGCTACTTCAACTTATTGGAGTTTGCTATATTGACCCCCCCCAAAATACCAGTTACTTAATTGACAATGGGTGAAGACACGTATCAGGAACTAGAATGTTTGCGTTCCCCATTCAGGCTAAGATTTTCCTTGGATGGAGGTACTTAGAAGGCCACATCATGCCGTATGCTGTCAGATCCTGAGCGTCTATTCTGCGCCATATGCTGCGCTAGACTGTCTTCCGCAATCTCATTTGATCTACAGACCCAACTCAATGAGGTAAGGATCATCCAGAGCATTTTGCAGGTATGAAAACTGAACGGCAGGAAGGTTATGTAGCTAAGGCATGGCAAGGCTGGTGGCAGGATCCAGGTCTATTTGATTCAAGAGCCATGCTTTTCCACCACATACTACTGCTTATCTGGGAGCTTCAAGACATCCTCAGTCATGTTTCCTGGCTGTGCGTCTTTGTACAGATTTCTGCTATGGCATTTAACGCAGTAGACACGTTCTATTCCTGAAGGCCATCTTTTCTAGGCTCCCTCCATCTCCTGGTATTCATGGATCATGTCTTAGTCATTTTACAAAATTGAGGCTAGCACGAGGCCTGGTGTTTGTTACACACTGAAACAAAGGATTACGTGAGCAAATAAATCACCCTCCTTCCCCTACAGTTAAAACCAGACCCTTTGCTGAACCCCCACCCCCATCTTACCAATTTTTCCTTTCAATACTTAGCACACTCCCAATTTCCCTACATCAGTATCTTACTCTGAGTCCTTGGTTTGCTGCTCTAGGGCCAGGGACACTCAAAAATATTTCCAGTTGACTCCCAAACAACAATCTTTCATTTACTGAAATGGTCTCCCAGGGTTGAATTTTTGCTTCAACCTAACCTCAGTCCATCCTGATGACTTGTTAATTAGTGTTTCCTTCTGTTCCATCTTCAGAAGCTATAGTTTCAGAAATAGTCTTCCCCACTTTGAGTTTGTTATAAAAATGAGCCCTCAGGATTCTAGGGAAAGGGAATGATGCCAACTCCAGGCTGAGGTCATGATTTTGCTGAAGGAGACTCTGCTAATCATCTCAGAGCTGATGGAAACTCCTGCCGTGATGCTCAACACAGGCCTGGGTGGGGCTGGCCTCACCCCCTGGCCACAGCTCTGTGAAGGAAGGAGTTGGAAATGAGAGAGGCCCTTTAAAATTCTTTCACCAGTGGCACGAAGGATGGGTGTGTGGGTAGGACAGATCAAATCAAATCAACAAACATTTCTAGATGCAGGGCTTTCTGCTAGACAGAATGGGGGCTGTAACAAGGACAGAGAGGTCTTTCTCTCAGTAATAAATTTACCCACTGAATCATTTGTTTAAGCATACAAGAAATACCAGTGAGCCTCATTAGAACTCATTTTCCTCATCTGAAGAGTGACTGAGTTGGACTCCTCCCATGAAGCACTACCCATAATGTAGATGGCGGTGTCCGTCCTTCCCTCCCCCAGGCATCATGCTAAACCAACTACTACAAATGAAAAATTCATGTGAAGTTGCTTTAAAAATTCTATACAGGTTTTGCATTCAATTCCAAGTATATATTTCAAGCGGTTATGTGTGTGTGTGTGTGTGTGTGTATGTGTGCGTGTGCGTGTATGGTTCTTCACTCAGGGGAGCCCTGGCAGAAAGGTTTATTCTTAGGGATACCCATTCCCTAAAAGGGGAAGCTCAAGACTGGATGATTTCTGACATCCTTTCTAGATTCAAAATTCTTTTATGAGAAGTCAGAAACAAATAATATCAGAGACAGCTTAAGTAGATATATTTCAACCTAAGGGCATGTCAATTTCATTTATTTTTTTTCTAAACTCCAAGAGTTTAGAAAAAAGACAACACTTCTGCAGACGAGATTCACCCACCAACTGCCAGTTCTTAAACTATAGGAGCCTAGGAATCTATATTTTCAGAACATTCCCCAGGGGACTCTTAACTCAGGCAATTGGAAACTCTGAGGTGGGTATGTATGAATTCTTCATAAACTGTAGAATCTGGTACAAATATGAGCCATTACTGTGGGTATTGTGTCTTTGCCACATTGGAGGGTTTAAATGAGATAATGTGGATTGCTTTGTGAAAATCAGAAACTAAGGTTATCAGAACGGGAGATGTGGAGAGGGCTGCAAATCTCTCTTGTCTTCATCCTCATCATAGAGGACCGGGTGTAGAGAAGTTCTGTGAACTCTACAGTCCTGGCAGGAGGCACAGTTTGCTTGGACCAGATCCTGTGCACTTCTTGCCTCTTCCTCCCTGTAGTTTACACGCAGGCTGTGAGCTGTTCTGGTACAGATCCCAAAGGTCTCTCTCTTCCTTCACTTACTCATTCTCTGGCCCCTTCAATCAAAAGAGAGATCTGACAAAGAAAGGGACAGGGCTTCCAGTCAAATCTTAAAAAGAAGGGCTGCCCGTGCAGCACCTCTGGGTCTCTCCTGGGGCCGCAGCCCCAGAACCCCAGAGTCCCATGCACGGTGTTGTTGTTGTTTTTTGTTTTACAAGGACAGTGCTTTCCAAGAGACCCCACTTCTTGAACCTCTCTGGTTTGCTTCCCTCTGTCAAAACGTATCGGTCGAGGGGTCTGTTCTTTTAGAGCCCTGGGTTGGCAAATTAACATAATAAATGATGCTTAAGGAGGTAAATGAAGAGCTTCATGAAAGCACATTCAGGTTTTATTTATGTCTATGCTTATGTCCCTCGTTTCTGGGTCACTTGTGCAGGGTTGCTATGGAACTCAGTTAAAGCTAAATATGAACAGGGTTTTCGAACATACTGGCATTTCAATAGCTCCCTTTCAATAGCTCCCTTAGACAACAATATTTGAAGGCTTCCTATATGCAGGGCATATTCTTTTTTTTTTTTTTTTATTCTTATGTTAATCCCCATACATTACAACATTAGTTTTAGATGAAGTGTTCCATGATTCATTGTTTGTGAGCAGGGCATATTCTAAGAAGCAAATGAAAAGGGCATTACAAGGCAGTGGCTTTCAAACTTTAGTGAACTTTGGCATCACTTGGAAGACTTGTCAAAACACAAAGTTCAGAATCCTAGATCCTGATTCGGGAGCTCTGGTTGGGCCGCGAGAACGTGTGTTTCTAACAAGTTCCCAGGTAGGGCCGGTGCTGCTGGTCCGCGGACCACACTTTGAGAACCACGGGTTTAGGGCATGGCAGGAACCAAGTCCCTGACCTCACAGGGCGCACAACCTCAGGTGTTCGTGCCAAGGAGGCTAACGGTGGAGATTTCGGTCGTCTTGGCAGGACCGTGGGGGGAGACACCAGCAGGAACAGACGCCCCTTAGGGTGCTGTCGGGCCATGCCACCCCCCAGGGTCCTCCGCCCGCTGAGAAGTCAGAGGCGGGGCGCCCTCCCCTCTCCCCTCTCGGGGGCCGCGTGGAGCCGAGCCGGTAGGAGGAGGGACCAGCGGGCGCGCGCCGGAGGCGTCGGGGGTCGGGCGCATCTTTCCGGGACGGGCGGGGCGCGGGGCGCGCGGAGGAAGTCGTCCTCCCCCCGCCCCCCCGCCCCCCCCGCCCTCCGCGGCCCCGCCCGCTCTGGCGCGCGGCTGGCGACCGGGGCGGCGGCGGCGGCGGAGGCGCGGGGCGGGGCGCCGCGACCCCCGTCC
>NW_023270839.1:44568703-44594770 GCF_011800145.1 Mirounga leonina | reverse complement strand
CGCGACCCCCGTCCCCTCCCGGGCGCGCTCGCCGCGCCCCCGCCCCCTCGTCGCAGTCGCCGCCGCCCGGCTGGCTGGGCCTCGGGGCGCGCGGGCAGCCGCGGCGCCGCGTTCCCGGCCGCCCGGCGAGCCATGGCCCAGGCCGGCGAGGAGACGCTGCCCGGGCCCGAGACGGCGGTGCAGATCCGCGTCGCCATCCAGGAGGCCGAGGACGTGGAGGAGCCGGAGGACGAGGAGGACGGGGCGGAGGCGCGCGGCGCGGGGGACCCGGCCCGGTACCTGAGCCCCGGCTGGGGCAGCGCCAGCGAGGAGGAGCCGAGCCGCGGGCACAGGTAGGCGCGGCGGCGCGGCCCGGCCGAGGGGAGCCCGCCCCGGGTCCCGGCCGAGCGCGAGCGCCGGGACAAGTCCCCCCAGGCAGCCCCGCCGCGGGGCCGCCGCTCCGGGCGTCCGGCCGAGGCCGAACCTGCTTTCGGCGGTTGTTGGTGCCCCGCTCCGCAGCTTTCTCGCCCGACCGAGCTCCCGGGGCTGGCGGCGGGGCTCGGAGGGGCCTGGACGGGGGGGCATGCCCTGGGGCCCGGGAGGAATTCCTTCCTGGGCCATCCTCGCCATCTTCTCCCCCGGAGGAGGCTCTCCTTGCGTGCGCTCACCCGGGACCTTCCCCAAAGCCCATCCCAGCCCGGTCTTGCCCTCCGAGACTGGCCCAGCTCCCCCCGAGAGGGACCCCACTAGCCTTCACTGCCTCCTTCGTCCTGTCTGCTTATCAGTCCAAATGGGTGGGGGCAGCCCAGCCCCGCGGACACTTGGCGGCTGGGGGACGAGGAGTGATTTCACGGTGTAGAGAGCTCTCCTGCTCTGGTTTGGAATCAGCTCAAGGCTCGCTGCTTGCATGCTCGCGGGCCGGGGATTCCCGTTTTCACGCAGCCTCCCCCACCCGACTTCTGTGCTTGCATCATCATCTTGCTAGTTGGGTTCCTGAGTGATGGGGGCAGTCTGGAACTGTTATGGCACAGGAAGCCACCTATCTAACGGTGCCTTCGGGCCCTGAGCCCGGTCATCAGCCGGAGACCTTGGACTTGTGTCCACCAACGCCGGCACCTTTCGAGTCTGTGGTTTTGTTCCTGCTGTTGAAAGGAGATAAGAGTATGGAGTATCCATAACCACGAGAGTAGAGCAATGGCAGAACTTGCAAATTCCGGGAAATGCCCACAGGAACTTCTTAAGAACCCTCTTTCTTCGGGGTTTCTGGGCACATGCTTTTTAGTTGTCAGGGCTCTGCAGGATCACTCCCTGGCAGGTAGATAATTTACTTCATTGGCAGAATACTCAACTGAAGGTCATGAGGATACTGGGTCCAGAGCCATTCCCCATCACTGGCTGACCCTTCCCCGGTGGGAGAGGTCTGGATGTAGGCACCCAGGGATTCCCCATCACTGGCTGACCCTTCCCCGGTGGGAGAGGTCTGGATGTAGTCACCCAGAGATTCAGGGCAGTTCAGTGGAGACAGAGGTATCTGAGGAGGAAAGTCCAGCCCAAGAGTTTAGAGCAGAAATGCTGAGCCATAGCAGATGACAGAAGCTACAGTAGACCTGTCAGCACTCTATATACTGTAAAGCCTGATTCATTCACTCACTCATTTGTTCAGCTCTGTGGTGAGAATAAAAATAATGAGTCCATAGTCACTGACATCTCAGTCTTGAGGAGAAGGTGGCCACCTAGTCAAATAATTTCAGAGGTTACGTAAAGGAGCTCAGAGTGGCTGATGCTGCTGATTTCATTTGCCTGTAGTTAGTTGGGGCAGAGAGCTCCCCCCTATACTGGGGACTAAGTCTTGAGATTGCACCATTAGCAGGGATTAAAGCCCTACTTATTTCTTGAGCCTGGAAAGATCCCCCTGTGGAAATGAGGAGAACATGATCCTTATTTGGGTGGGTTTCTTGTTCCTACTCCCCCCCCCCCCACTCTCTCCAGAGCCACCCTTCCCTCCCAGCTCCAGGGACTGGAATCTCACGGAGCATTCAGTTTGAAGCATTTCCTGCTGCCCACTGGCAGAGAGTTGACCCCAGAAAATCCCTGGAGGCTCTTCAGGGTATTGGAGCTGACAGAGCCCAGCAGGCAGACATCCAGAGCATGAGAATGCAGCCAAGAACAGGATCCATGCTGTCCCCGTGTTTGGGCCAGCCTGCCACAGCAGCAGCCCCTGCCCTGTGTGGACACTTTTTGGCTTCCAGAGCCTTCAGGAGAAAGCCCAGTTTCCTTAAGCTGTTTATTGAGATGTGGCACTCACCCTCATCTCCTTGGCCCATTGCTTCTTTCCCTGCCTGTCTCAGCAGTTCGTGCTCCCCCAGCACTGACCCCTCTAGACTCCTGAACAGAGGGTACAGTTTTGTGTCTACCTGCCTTTGTACTCCCTCCTCTGGGTCTCTGATTGATTGATTGATCTCTAGTTAGCCTTAAAACTCACTGCGTCTACTAGGTATTTATCCAAAGGTTACAAACATAGTGATCAAAGGGGCACATGCACCCCAATGTTTACAGCAGCAGTGTCCACAGTAGCCAAACTATGGAAAAGCCCAGATGTCTGTCCACAGAGGAATGGATAAAGAAGATGTGATACACACACACACACAGAGGAATATTATTCAGCCATCAAAAGGAATGAAATCTTGCCATTTGCAATGATGTGGATGGACCTAGAGGGTACTATGCTAAACGAAATCAGTCAGTCGGAGAAAGACAAATACCCTATGATTTCACTCCTATGTGGAATTTAAGAAACAAAACAGATGAACATGGGGAAGGGAAGGAAAAATAAAATAAGATGAAAATTGAGAGGGAGACAAACCATGAGAGACGCTGAACTCTAGGAAATAAATTGAGGGTTGCTGGAGGGGAGGGGAGGGGAGTGAGGGGATGTGGTAAATGGTTGATGGGCATTAAGGAGGGCACATGATGAAACAGGACACAAAGAACACAGGGTGTTCTATGTAACTGATGAATCACTAAGTTCTACCTCTGAAACTAAACAACAACAACAAAAACACATCACTGCTTCATCCCCACAACCCCCAGTCCCCACCCCAAAGCTGTTTGTTTCCTGTTCTTGGAGTTGCTTTAGTACTCTGCACATTTTATAGCTACCATTTACCTCAATTTTAACTGTATAGTTCTGTCTCTCTCACAACAATATGAGAGGTGTCTCTCTCATCGTGAATTCAGGGACCATGCTTGCCTTGCTCTCATTGTATCCTCAGCACCTGGCATATAGTGGGTGCTCCTAAATATCTGTTGAACGAATGCATGCCTCTATCATTGCATTATGCCATTGGGTTGAAGTGTTTGTGTGGTTTTCCCCCAATTAGACAGCGAGATCCTTGAAGGCAATGACCTCGCCTTAGTCCTCTCTATACGACCAGTACTCAGCCCAATACTTGGCTTTTCCCTGGGGTACAAGCAATACATGAAAATAAGAAAAATGTTCTTTAGTCTTCTCCCCACACCTCTCTCACTAAAAAGGTGTCTGTCTTTTTATTCTCACCTTTTTGAAATAAAAATTTCAAACATAAAATGTGAAAGAGTAGTATTGTGAGCATTCATACACCTACCATCTAGATTTAACAGTTGTTAATATTTTGCCATATTTGTTTGATGGACTTAGGAGTGGTTTACTCTGATCCATTTGAAAATATACACAGTACTTACTGTACCCTCAGCACTTTATTTGGGAGCTCTTACTAATGACATTCTCCTGTAAAACCACAATACTATTACGGCAGTTAAGAGAATTAACAATGATTCCCTAGTATAAGCCCTAAAATGATCTAATAGCCAAGTCCCATATTTGGGTTCCCCACCACCCCCCCGTCATCCCACATTGTATTTTATAGATGTTTCTTTTTCCCCTCCAAACAGAATCCAGTCCAGGTGGTGGCATTTGCCTATTATGTCTCTTTAGAATCTTTCAATCTAGAACATTCACACTTTTTTTTTTAATGCGTTGCTATTTTGAAATAAGAGGCCAGATGTCTTGTTGAACGTTTTCCAGTTTAAAGTGGTCTGATTTTGTTCTGATCATCTAGTTTAACTTGCTCCTTTGTACTCCGTGTTTCCTGTAAATTGGAAGGTATGCTGAGGGCCTGATTCAATTCAGATTAAACATTTTGGCAAGAACATCTCAGGCAATGCCACAGACATTTTGTTGCATCACCTCAGGCGGCTTTCACCAAAGTGATGCTCTAATTTGACTACTTGACTAAGGTGATCTCTCATTGTGAAGGTACATCTCTCCCTTTGCAATTAACAAGTAATCTGTGGGCTTCCTGTGAATATTCTTTCAACAAGGCCCTTCACCTAATGGTTTTAGCATCCGCTGATGATCCTTGCCTGAGTCAGTTCCTCAGGAATTACAAATTGGTGATTTTCTAATTTTATTAACCTTTGTACATTTTTAAAAAATTCTTATTTATTTATTTGACAGAGAGAGAGACAGCTAGAGAGGGAACACAAGAAGGGGGAGTGGCAGAGGGAGAAGCAGGCTCCTGGCTGAGCAGGGAGCCCGATGCACGGGGCTCGATCCCAGGACCCTGGGATCATGACCTGAGCTGAAGGCAGACGCTTAACGACTGAGCCACCCAGGCGCCCCTATCCTTTGTACATTTATTGGCGGGTATTCTTCTATATAAGAGAGCTTTGCCTCATCATCTGGAATTGAACAAGAGTTCCTTCTAATGAGGCAACATAAATGCTTAATGACCAGTTTTCAAAGAGAGGAGTGGGTGTAATAGTCGCATCAAATAATTTAAATTAGAGCCCTCCTTTTGGCCCTCCTCGATTCATGGACTTCTGTTTATTCACTTTAAAAAAAAAAAAAAGATTTGGGGCGCCTGGGTGGCTCAGTTGGTTAAGCGACTGCCTTCAGCTCAGGTCATGATCCCAGGGTCCTGGGATTGAGTCCCGCATCGGGCTCCCTGCTCTGCGGGGAGCCTGCTTCTCCCTCTCCCACTCGCCCTGCTTGTGTTCCCTCTCTCGCTGTGTCTCTCTCTGTCAAATAAATAAATAAAATCTTTAAAAAAAAAATTTTTATTTATTTTGACAGAGAGCAAAAGCAGGGAGAGCAGGAGAGGGAGAAGCAGACTCCCCGCCGAGCAGGGAGCCTGATGTGGGGCTCTATCCCAGGACCCTGGGATCATGACCTGAGCTGAAGGCAGACGCTTAACGACTGAGCCACCCAGGCGCCCCTGTTTATTCACTTTTTAAAAATTAGTTACAATCATTATTTTTGATGTTCAAAATGTCCCTGATTAAGTAGGGGCACCCCTTCAGATTGGCTTCAGTATAGCCTTTTGGAACTTGCCCTTGAGTCTTTGAGCACTTTCTTGCTTTGTGATATTAGATATTCTGGCCTTACTTTGTACTTTTCCTACTCCTGTCATGGGATCCAGCCATTTCCACAGGAATCCCTGTGGCTAGTAAACACTAGCGGGAAGGTATTTAGAAACCAAGACCTGGAATTAAGAGTGCTAATTTCCACTGGGGCAACATTGGTTTTAGGCCCTTTCAATAGAGCTAGGAAATACATTTTAAAAAATAAGTTTATGTTGGGCGCCTGGGTGGCTCAGTTGGTTAAGCGACTGCCTTCGGCTCAGGTCATGATCCTGGAGTCCCTGGATCGAGTCCCGCATCGGGCTCCCTGCTCCGCAGAGAGTCTGCTTCTCCCTCTGACCCTCCCCCCTCTCATGTGCTTGCTCTCTCTCATTCTCTCTCTCAAATAAATAAATAAAATCTTTAAAAAAAATAAAAAATAAAAAATAAGTTTATGTTGATAATTCCAACTCATATTTGACATTATAGGGTTTTTGTTTTACTTCTTTTATTTTTTTTGCACTGACAGTCTTGATTCTTAACATTAACATATTTACTTGTTTGCTTTGTCTTACAATGTGTGAAAATGATTTAAAATTATAATATCAAATATTAGTATGAATAATAAAATCACTGAAGCATACCTTCATTTAACAACAGAAACATCTAGGTTCCTTTCTCTCCATGATGTTTCAGGGACATTACATAAGCTATCTTTTCTCTGTTCTGGGTGATGATAGTGAAAGGCTCCATTTATTAATGCCAATTATGTACCAGATGTGGAACTAAATACTTTGCATACATTATCTCTGCTTCACACCACAAACCATTATTTAGACCCGCAGAGACATCCACTAGTTTTAACTCCTTTCCCAGGCCCTAGGAATTATGTCAGAACAGCATGGCAGAAGACCGGGTAAGAAAAAAGGGTCATGATGTCTGTAATAAGTCTATAAGAACCCATGGGCCATCCAGACATAGCATGGGGCCTCCGCTAGTGGTATCCAAAATATAATTGTTCCCATAATGTCTTTCCAAAGTTGGACACATCCCCGTATATGTTTCCCACTTGTCTCTCTGAAAAACCTTTATCTTTTGAGTCTGTCCTTGTGTTCTTATATTGCATTATCAATTTGGTTACCTTTAGAACCTTTTCCTATAGCAAGTCAAAAGGAGCTATACACAGATTGTACCGGACCCTGGTGATTTTCATAAATGATGCTTTGTCTTTTTTGTTCAATATCCACCTTGTTGCTGTCCACCATTTTCCTGGTATTGGTAGCCAAAGCACCATATTAGACCATCTGCAAGGATAGATGATGAGTCCAGGAAATCTTTTCTGTGTTGAAAACCATAGTGAGGAGCTCATTATTCCACCATTTTATTTTGGATATTTTTATTCATAAGGTGATGTTTGATTAACCATTCAACTAATATCTCCAGATTATCTTGAGATTTTATGAGAAAGGCAACCCTGGAGATTTTATGCTGTACTTATTTCTCTAGATTATTTACAAATACGATAAATATTTCAACACTGATCCATGGAGCCCAATCACCTGTTTTGAAATGTACCTCCTTGTTTCTACCCTTTGTTTTCATTTCTAGGAGGTTTACAGCTATTAAAAAAAGAACACATCGGGGCACCTGGGTGGCTCAGTCGTTAAGCATCGTTAAGCATCTGCCTTCGGCTCAGGTCATGATCCCAGGGTCCTGGAATCGAGCCCCACATTGGGCTCCCTCCTCCACGGGAAGCCTGCTTCTCCCTCTCCCACTCCCCCTGCTTGTGTTCCCTCTCTCGCTGTGTGTCTTTCTCTCTGTCAATTAAATAAATAAATAAAATCTTTAAAAAAATAAAAATAAATATATCATTGTAAATTAGGGGTACTGATGTGTTCTTTTTTTTTTTTTTTTTAAGATTTTATTTATTTATTTGACAGAGAGAGACACAGCGAGAGAGGGAACACAAGCAGGGGGGAGTGGGAGAGGGAGAAGGCAGTCGCTTAACCAACTGAGCCACCCAGGCGCCCTACAATGATATATTTAAAAGGAAACAATAACGTGAACATAAAACTTAAATGTACATTTTTTCCAAAGTCCTCTTGAAAGGCTACTCATAACATATTCACCAGTAACATACTTCCTGTCTCAGAGAATTCTGATAGGTGGGATTTGCCCTTAACAGAAGGTATTCACTTTACATTGGTGATGCTTTGTAAATTCCCACTATGTGCAGGGCTCTGGGTTGGTGCCAGAATGAAAGAAACCAATGTGAATCCTATCCTCCAGGCGCTGAGGGTTCAAGGCACTAACTAGAAATGCACATAGTAGCTCTGATACAGGCAAGGTGTTAGGAGAAGTTGAAATGATTTCCTTCCTGGGAGAGTTGCATTTGAGATGGAGCTTGACGTGTGCCTAGGATTTGGACCTGAGAGACAGAGGCCAGGTGTTCAAGGAGATGGAACAGCACGCACCAAGAGATAGAGTCCAGAAACCTTGCGACACTTACAGAGACCTATTAGTCTTTTACTTGCTTTTGTTTTAGAGCAAAGGATCTGAAAGGAAATAGACAGAAATACATTTGGAAGCTGGTGACAGCCAGATTGGAAATGAATCTGAATAAAGAGCTAAGGACTTTGGATTTTATTTAAAAGGATAGAAAACATGAGTATTAGTATTAAAGTAGAGCAGCGACATAGCCGTTCTTCAAAATGTGTAATAAGGCACAGAGTGGAAGAGGCTTAACCCAAAACACAACAGGAGTGGAGTGGGGGGAGGTGGGAGGAGGCGGGAAGACAGAACCCTAGAAAGGTTCTGGTTAGGAAATGTGTGAAAGGATGTAGGGATTAAAAGGGATGCTGATATCTGAGGTGATTTAAAGTCTGCCTTTAAAACAATTGCCTCACCTCTCTGCCTGACCATGAAAAGTAGCAACCACCATACTGTTTACTTCCAAGGAGAAAAAGAAGAAATAGGATTATTTTCTAAAGGAATCAAGTGAACTACCTGGTGAGCTAGGACGGCTAAGGTAGAGCTGGTACCTGCAGAGTAACTCCTCCGCCATATAAAGCCCCTATTTAATAATTCCCTGTCTGTCCACCCTACAGTGAAGCCTGCCAGTTGGCATGCCCCACCCACGGCTATAGAACCACCTAGGAAGAAAGCGAATCACAGTATATGGCTGTGGAGGGAACCTACTTCACCCACCAAGAGAAAGCAAGCCAGACCTTCCTTCATTTTTCAAAATCAATAGCCATGGAGCCCAACTCCCCACTTCCTAAGTATGGACTGTGTACAGTGACTCCCTTCCAAAGTGCACAGTATGGAAGGAGGGGAAAGGTAGTAACTTCGCAGTGAGGACACCAGATAACACTACTTCAGGCAGGGTCAACATCCACAATGATCAGGTATGTTGATATGATGTGATGAGAATGGAAATTCACCTCTGTCGTTCTCGTCCCTAAAACCCATAAACACCATCTAATCGTAAAATATCAGATAAATCCCAAAGGAAGGACATTCTACAATATATCTCACCAGGACTACTCAACACAGTCAAGGTCATTAAAAACAAAGAAAGCCTGAGAAACTGTCCCACCCAAGAGGAGCCTGGGGAGACATGATGACTCAATCTAATATAGTATCCTGGATGGGATCCTGAAAGAGAAAAAGGCCATTAGGTAAAAAAACTAAGGAAATCTGAATAACCTGGACTTCAGCTAATAATTTGGAAATCGACTTCAGCTAATAATAATGTATTGATATCAGTTCATTAAATGTACCATACTAATGCAAAATATTGATAACAGAAGCTTTCACAATTTTTCTGTAAGTCTGAAATTATTCTAAAATAAGTTTGCTTAAAAAATTTTTTTAATAAAAAGATGAGTTGATTATCAGTTACATGAGGAAAACCAGTTACATGAAATTAAATGAAAAACTGATCCCAGAGGATATAGAGGTGACACTGTTGGAAACAAAGAGACCATAAAAAAAACCAACTATATATGTGTGTATATATATATATATATACACACTCTGGTTAGTACTGAAAGAGAATTTAATATATTGCATCCACAAAACCAGAACAGGATGCTTTTTAAAAGGAGCAATCTGAAGACATAAAAGAGTTCTTAGAGAGTACATAATTCCTGAAATTAAGCAATTCATCAACAAAGATTGGAAGGTCATGTCAGGAAACGTCTTGCCATGTAAGTCAAAGACAAAGGCAAAGACAGACAATATGAAAGAGAGGATAGGGACATAGAGGATCGATCCAGGTGGTCAGTCAACTAATAGGACTTTAAGAAAGAAATGTAATCTTAGCCAACACCTCTTCCCTGCCCAGAGTCATGTTTGTAGCCAGAAAAATAAACACAGTGGGTTGACTTTCAACTTTTAGTATCTGTAGACAAAACATGAATATTAGTTACAGAATAGAATGTAAACATAACGAACCATGACAAAATAAAATAAAGATACATCTGATAGAATTTGAAAGGTTGGAAATGGAAGGAGAGGAGAAGAAGGTAGGGTCATAACACACACGTCAGGTGTAGTGAGAAAGCAAGACCTATCATTTAATGTTGATGGAATAAGAATTTTAAGTGTGTATTATTTTAAAACAATTAGAAGGCTAATAAAAAACCCAAAAATAATATAAAATTTTAAAAATTAGAAGAAGAGGCTTTGGGAGATGAGTGACTCCAAATCCTCACCTTATATAATAGGACATGAATAGAGAATGTCGAAAATTGCCAAGTGAGAAATAGGACCATGAACATAATTTATAGAACCACAAGGCAAGTCTCATTAAGAATGAAATGGTTGAATAGAGGTTGCCTCTAGGGAGGAGAGGTGGAGCTGGGAATTGTTGCTTTCTTTTTAAGTTACGTACTGTTTTGTTTTATTTTTTGCTATGTGTATGTATTACTTGAAGATTCATTTTTGCTGAACTATTAATAGTGTCCAAGGGAGAAGTAATGAGGACAGTTGGAATGGAAAAGAGAACAGATGGGAGACAATGCAGAATAAAAAAATTAACACTTGATAATTGGCTCAGTGTGGGGGCAAAAGAGAGGGCTAAAAGATGCATCTCGGGTTTGGAGCCTAAATGCAAAGAAGAGTGAATAGGGAAAGTAGTTAATGGGGCAGTTTGGGAGGAAAGATAGTCTGTACAGGACAGTTGTAATTGACAAAAAGTTACCAACATTCATATTTAAGGGATATAAACTTCTTTAATGTTCGTAAAGGATACAGGGTCTTTTTCATTCAAAGGCTGTTGCATGAATCAGGAGACAAGGCAGCATGCTCCCAGATATGCAAAAAGGCCTTGCCTCTCTTCCAAGGTCCCCCTTTGGAGATGCACAGTTGCCGCTGAGAGCACTCATGTAGAGAGGGGGTCCTACGGTGCAGGAAGCTCACCACTGCACTTGCATAGGGCTTTATATCACCTCCCCAGGACTGCCCACGTGTTCTGGAACCTCCATGTCTTCTCACTGGGTGCAAAGAACTGATGCAGAGTCACCCCCTCTCCCCCCAGTGTGGATTGCTTACCATGAGACTGTATGAAAGGAAGATAAGCTTCCCAGATGGAAAGTCCCTCGGCAGGTCTAGGCTTCAGTATTCCCTGAGGTCCAGCTCTGCAGAAGGTGATGGTTCAATTCTGGACATAGTGGATTTGAAGGGCTAACAGGCTATCCAAGCATCAGGCAGGCAGGTAGATGAATTGAGGAGGGGGGCCCAAGAGTGAGAGAAGGATGGAGGGGTGGGAGGAGGCAGATCTGAATTAGATGAGCTATACAGGGGCTGAAGTGTGTAGAGGCCACCTGGGGACAAAGAGTCAAGGATAGATCCTTGGAGACATGGGAGCAGATTGAGTAGACTGGAAGGGCAGTTAAATGGGGGAGAAGAATCAGAAAAGAACAAGTCACAGAAGCCTAGCAGGAGGACTACTGAGAAGAAAGGGGTCAGCTGTGTCCCATCCTGCAGATGACCAAGGTGGAGAAAAGGCACCTGGATATGGCCAGTGGATGCTTTGGCAGATGCCCAGACATACAGAACGAGTTTTCGGGAAGGAAGGGGTGCACAAGGGAGCTCTGGGCAAGTCTGATTGATTTTCTCAATCAAGTTTGAGATACAGTCATCTGCAGGGAGGAAGGGCTGGCTTCCCATGGCAGACCTTGGGAAGAATGGGACGTTCTAGAATGGGCACTGGAGAAATTGAGAAATTGCATCCCCATCCTTCCATTGTGTTTTATTTGTTTATGCATTTACTTTTTATAATAGCGTCAACTACCTTAGGTGGGGAGTAGGACTTGCTAGGCTGTGGGTCCCTTTGATGGTCTGGTCACCTCTGATATACTTGCTATTTGTACTAAGACCATTTTGCCAATACCTGAGTCCACTCAAAACTCTTCGCTCTTCATTATCCCATACCTCACCTCAACTCTGGCTATTTATTCTCATCCTTGTCAGTGCGGCTCAGACTTTACCATGCATTTGAGGTTATTGTATCTGGTGTACTCAACCTATCTATTTTAACTTCTAATTATGGGATAAGCTTTCTCTAATAAAGTGAAAATCGGTTTTGCCCATCTTGCTTCTCCTTTTTCATTCCATTGATTGTTCCAATGACACTTTTTCCTTTGACATGTTTGAGGACCACTTTTCTCAGTGCAGTATTACTATCCTGCCATTTGTCTGTAAGTAATAGAAAACCCAGCCAACAAGTGAATTAAACAAATGGATTTTATTTTTCTCATGTAATCAGAAATTTGCAGGTAGGTAGATAGAGGAATTGGTTTAGCAACTCAATAATATCAGAGCCAATAATGTCAATAAATGAGGCCAAGCTGATTCTCTTGGCTTTTTTTCTTATGGTAGTAAAATAGCTGCTACTGCTCCAGCCATCACACCCACACTCAAAACAGATAAAAGGGGAAGAGGCAGGGCCAAAAGATTTTCACTTGTGTTTTATTGGCCATACCATGACAGATGGCTACTACCTGTAACCAAGGCTGAGAAAGTACATGTTTAGGGTTGGTTTTTATTTGTTTGTTTGTTTTGGTTTGGTTTTTTATAGCCTCCATAATAAAGGAAGGCAAGTGAGAAAGAGTTTGCTATTAGATTTTGGGTGAATCTGACTAATGTCTACCACAGCTATCTTCTAGAAACTTATAAAATATTCAGTTTGTCTAATGTTTAAGTTGCCTTTGACCTGTTTTATCTTATAGGCAGCCTTAATATATTCCCTTAGTTTGCCATCCCATTTTTATTTTTTTATTATTATTATTTTTAAAAGATTTTATTTACTTATTTTGACAGAGAGAAGCACAGCGAGAGAGGGAACACAAGCAGGGGGAGTGGGAGAGGGAGAAGCAGGCTTCCCGCTGAGCAGGGAGCCCGATGCGGGGCTCGATCCCAGGACCCTGGGATCATGACCCGAGCCGAAGGCAGACGCTTAACGACTGAGCCACCCAGGCACCCCTGCCATCCCATTTTTAAAAGACTTTTTAAAAAACATACTTTTAAAGTTAGTCTCTCAGACCATTTTTTTTTTTCCATCAGTACATGTTTGTCTTGGGACATCGGTGTGGTATTTCAAAAACATTTCCAGACTGTCTGCAGGCAAATAACTAAACTCTTCATTTTAAAATCAACCAACGCCTACTTTTATGCTAATCATAATTTCTGAATTGGAAAAATTGGGAGACAGATTTATTTAGTATTTTCTCTCCTGCCAGAATATTCCATTTTTATTCTCATCTTGACTCTTCAACAATTGTGTGGGGTTTTTTGGGTTTTTGTTTTGTTTTGTTTTGTTTTGTTTTTTGGTGGAGGGGGTGGTTAGAGTCGGTGAAAATTTTGCTGGAGTTGAAGGACATACATTTATGTACCTGTTCCAAAGCGTTGATTTTTACATTCTGAGCCCCCTCCCCCCTTTTTTGTGTTAGTTGATTATTTTATTTAAGGGTTTAATCCCAATCTAAGGGAAATGTTAACTGCTTGCTTCTTTATTATTTTTTTTTTTTGAAAGATTATTTGTTAGAGAGAGAGAGGAGAGCAAGAGAGAGAACACGAGCGGAGGTGAGAGGCAGAGGGAGAGGGAGAAGCAGATTCCCTGCTGAGCGCGGAGCCCGACTCGGGGCTTGATCCCAGGACTCCAGGATCATGACCTAAGCTGAAGGCAGATGCTTAAGCGACTGAGCCACCCAGGCGCCCCTGACACTTCTACTTTTTGGCTATTGTGAAGATGCTGCTGTGAACTTTCTGAGCCCTCAGGTTCTCCCAACAGAGTAGAAGCACCCTGAATGCTTTAGGCGGACTCGGTGTCTGCATCCATCCCAGGAGATGCTCTCGTGACTCAGCACATGTTCATGGGGACTCTGGGTCTGATAGTCGTGTTACTAGAGATCAAGCTGCCACATAGGAAAGCAGTAATGTTTTTTTCTGGAAGTAATTTTTGACCATTTCTTTTTATCGAATAAGATATATATGATATTGTATAATACATAATTTAATTTGGCCATTAAATATGCCAGAGAGAACTCACCTTCAAAAGCTTCTAATTAATGGTGTCAACTATGATGCAGATCATCACAAAGTCCTTGAATGTTGATGGTTTTGAAGTTTTTGTCATCCCTCGGTGAAAGATTTGCCTTCCAAAGAAGCTTTGCTCAGGATTTCTTTGGCTCGTTCTCATATCCTAATATTCTCAGGGAGAGGGGGGAAGAAGTCTGTTCAGGTGGAGCTGCTGGTGGGTTTGGGTTTCATTTAGAAGGGCCCGAGTGAATGGGATTGTTTCAGATTCTGTGGCAGGGTCCCAACAAAACGTGGAAAGTATTATGCGTGCTGGCTTTGGGGACAGAAAATTTGAATTTCAATCCTAGATCTGAGGGGCAAGTGAGTGCCACCTCCCAGGTTCTAAGGGCGTGCCAGGCACCTGTGTGGCATTTCTATGTATCAGTTCATTTAATCTTCTGACTGTCCTACCGGGAGAGTGACTGTCATGCCAATGTGCAGATGACGGGACTGAGGTGTGGCAGGGGAGATCCTCGCCTGCATTGACTCAGTTAATAAATGGTGGTGGTGGGATTTGAACCTACATGGGCTAACTCTAGGATTGGGACTCTTAGTTACTCTGCCAAATTATCTTCTAGAAATCAGGATTTGGGGGGTGGAGTGCGGGAGGGAAGGCTAAAAAGGGGATGTGAAAAGCATCCTGTCCGTGGTACAGGAGCACATACATGCTAGTAGAGCGTGTTGTCATTTTAATGACTCTCCGTTCGTGTTAAAAACAGAAGCATGATTTCTTCGCCCAGTGGGGCAAAAGTCAGCCCCGTGTGGCGATCACCCCCTCTGAGGAGACAGGTCAAGTGTGACCCAGTGCCGTTCCTTAGGGCAGCAGAAACAAAGTACCGCAAACTGGGTGGCTTAGAATGACGGAATTGATTGCCTCATGGTTCTGGAGGCCAGAAGTCAGAAATCAAGGGGTCAGAAGAGCGCTCCCTTTCCAGGATCTGGGAACGGATGGGTCCCAGGCCACTCCCCTGGCTTCTGGTGGTTTCCTGGCAACCTTTGTTGTTCCTGGGCTTCTGGGGCATCCCATCTCCACCTTCACCTTCACATGGCATTCTTCCTGTGCGCTCATGCCTCCAGATTTCCCTTTCTGTAAGATGCCAGTCATATTGGATTAGGGGGCACCCCCACCGTCTGGTGCGACCTTGTCTTTAACTGATGACATTTGCAAGGCCCTCTTTCCAAGTAAGGTCACATACTGACATACAGGGCTTTTGGACTTCAACATATGAAATTTGGGCATGTGAGGGGGGGCGGACAGCAATTCAGCCTGTAACCCCCCGGTGTCTCCTTTTGGTCCCAGTGGCGCCACGACAAGTGGGGGCGAGAACGAGCGTGAGGAAGGCGAGCAGGAGTGGAAGCCCCCGGACCAGGAGTTAATCAGGAAGCTGGTGGATCAGATCGAATTCTATTTCTCTGATGAAAACTTGGAGAAGGACGCCTTCCTGCTCAAGCACGTGAGGAGGAACAAACTGGGGTACGTGAGTGTCAAGCTCCTCACGTCCTTCAAAAAGGTAAGGCTTCCTTCTCACAAGCTGACTCGAGGACTCTGGGGCTGTGGGGGTTGCAGTTCTAAATATTTTTTGCCCCTTCGATACCTCGTGACTGGCGATTCTTTTCCACCCCTCTGGGGCCTGAAATAGAGAAAAATGATCCAGAACAGGGATTTAGGATCTTTATGAAGACTCTCTTCCCACAGTATTAAAAGGGGCCTGGGTGTTGGGACAGATGTCAGCGGATGGCAGTTATGCAATGATAGTGCTTGTTCTTGGTAAAGTTCAGGCGCTCTTGCCAGGCGAGTGGGTGGCCGGGAGGGTGCTGGGGACTCAGTGGCCTTGAGAGACACCTCCTGGGCCTCGAATTGTGTGAAACTCAGGCTTTTCCCTTGTCCAGTTGAATAAATAAGAAAGAGGAGGAGCACCTAGAACTCTGGGGGATGGGCCTCCTTCCAGACTCCTGCAGCCTTTGCCGTGTGTAAGACCAACATCCTCATCAGTATGGCGAAGTGGGCTATATGGTGATTGCCACCATGTAGGCAGCAGACCCAGCAGCTGGACCATTGTGTGAATTCCCTCTGTCTCCAAGCGTGGACAGACGAGCTGGAATAAGACCTCCGTGTCTTCTGTGGGGGAAGCGTATTTACTAGAATGGAAAAGCAGCGCATGGCCTCTTGCATAACGGGATATGTAACAGCTGGGTCCGCGCCAGGCTGCCTTTGCACTTTGCCAGAGAGCCCTGGAGGAGAGCTTTTCTCCCTGGAGCCGTTCTCTGCCTCACCTGCCGCTAGAGTCTGCCCTCTCCTCTTGTGCTCTGTCCTTTTACCCAGTCACCAAACATACCCATTCTGCACCCCGACTGCTGCGGTGGACACAGGACAGATGACACGAAGGTGACATTTCCCCTGCCCTTGCAGAGTCCAGGGAAGGAGAGAGATCCGTGCAGGATTGCACAATGACCCTAGGCAGTGAAAGAACAAAGTCGTGTTCATCAGAGCCAGTAACCCTGCCTGGATGATGGAGAAGTCTTTCTAGAAGGGGTGACGTTGAAATAGGATCTTGGATGAGTAGGAGTTTTCAAGGTACAGGAGCAGGGAAGGGGCTCTTCCTGTTGCGAAGGAAAAGCCTCTCCATCCTCCTGTATGGCTCCTATGCTCTCCCCCTCTAACACAACACTCTGACACCAGATGTTTATGTTGGGGGAGGGGGCTCCCCACCAAGCAGTTCTGTATCTACCCGGAGATAGCATCCGATCCTACAGGTTAAGGGTTAGTCCCACAAGACTGCCCCACTGCAGGAGCCAATGGCCAGTAGGAGGTGACCACCCAGGTGACCCACAGTTTCTGTCCAACTTGGCTACAGATCACAGGTCCCCATCACTTCGTCCCCCTTGGATTTGATTATTTGCCAGAAGAGCTCACAGAACTCAGGGAAACACTTGCTTAGATTAACCAGTTTAATAAAGGCTATGATGAAGGATACAGATGAACAGCCAGCTGAAGACATATGCAGAACAAGGCCCTGAGTGTGGGAGCTTCTGTCCCTGAGGAGTTGGGGTGCTCTCAGTATATGGGTGTATTCACCAACCTGGAAGTGCTCCGAAGCCCACAGGACTGGGATTTTTATGGAGGCTTCCTCCTGGAGGCATGATCAACTATCAACTCAGTTTCCTGCCCTTCTCCCTTCCCTGAAAATTCCAAGCTTCTAACCATGGCTTGGTCTTTCTGGTGACCGACCCTCAACCAGGAGCCATCCAGGAGGCTGCCCAGCATCGCCTCATTAGAACAAAAGATAGTCCTAGTGTTCTTGTTCCGGAGGACTTGCCAGGGTTCCAGCAGCTCCGTGCCAGGGAGGGGGACAAAGAGCAGCGTACATGTGTAATAGAGAGGGACTGTTTCAGCATTCTCCGCGAGGCCCCAAGTTGGGTTTTATTCCAAGCTGACACCGTCCATGCCAGTCTCAGGAGCTCCTGCATTGAAATATGAAAGATCCTTTGGAAGATCTTTTGCGTCAAATGCAGAAATGCAGAAACGCGACTTCAGAGAGGTATTTGAACATGGAAATCCCCAAGTCCTGTCGAAATGATACATCACAATATCACAGGTGTCCAGGGAACAGTGAGCGAACCCTCACATGAAAGTGTTTGTGGGGGACCCCACAACAGAGCAGCCAGGGCTCCTCCCTTTATTCCTCCCCAGGGACCCCAAGAGTCAGCCTGACTTTCTTGCCTTTTGAAGCTGCTGCTATGGCTCCGTTTGGGAGGGTTCTTCTTTGTCCAAAGCTGGCCGCAGAGTCGCCATGGACTCCCCAGCGCCTCCACAGTGACAACAAAGGCCCCTTTCATTCCAGAGGTTTTCCTGCTGATCATAACAGGAGACACATAGGACAAACAGGCAAATGTCAGTTTCTGAAAATCTTAGAAAGTTCTTCTAGTTAATTGCACAAGGAAAGCACCTCCCGGGCTCCTCATCTGAGGTGGTGCCCCGAGGATGCTCAGCCTCTAACTGGCACTTCCCAGTGGACCCTGCTCCTGGCTCTGGAGGGGTGCTGGGTCCTTGCCAGAGCCCTCTTCGCTCTCAGTTGCATGTGGTCTTCCATCAGCTTCTCCAGCCCTCGGAGGAAGGCAGCTCCGGCCTTCCTTGCTCAGGCTTCAGGCTTTGGCACTAGCTTTGCTCTTCCTCTCCTGAGTGCTCCCTTCCCAGTCGGGGAAGGGAGAAGGCTCCCTCCCCCCTGTGTCACCCTCTGAGTGCTACTGCCTCACAACCTGGGGCTTCCTCACAATCTGGCCGTGACCTTTGGTCAGCATCTTTCTGCACCCTTTCTGGATCTCTGATTGACTCCGTTCACCTGAAGTCTGACCCTTTGCCTGGACCTTTGCTGACCCTCTGTCCCCGGTGTGTGTCACAGAGATCAGCCCATTGATTCCGGGTGTAGGGAACTTGCAGTTCCCCCGAGACCTAGGCTAGAGTGGACACCCCCTTTCTGCCGGAGCCTGCCTCTACTCATAGCTCTGCAAGGTCCCCCCATGCTGCCCTGTTAGCGAGCCTCCGTTCTTGAGTTCTGGAAAGTTCCTGTCTGGTCTCAGCTCCTCTGCACGGCGACTGCATTGGCCTGGACTCAGAGGACTCAGGGTGATCTTGCCATTCCTGGCTCAGGTTACCCACCCCACCCGCCTCCACTGTTCCTGTGGGATGGAATGACTCATTCTCCCTGGCATTCCCTCCAGCGGAAGTGGGCCTCTTGAAAATTACTGCTTTACAATATAAACACAGCCTTCCTATACTGCACGTCAATACGCACAATTTCCACTCAGGGAGGAGGAGGGAGGGAGGGACTGTTTCATCATTCTCCGGGAGGCCCTGCTTGGATTTTATTCCAAGTCGAAACCGTCCACATCATTTTCACGAGATATTGCAGTGGAATATGAAAGATCTTTTGGAACTTTCTGTGTATCAAATGCGTAAACAGAGAAACACGACTTCAGAGAAGTGTTTGGATGTTAAAATCTCCGAATCCTGTCAGAATGATAGCACATAATATTTGAAGTAACGATAGCACGTGAATACTCACTATGAGCTAGACACTGTTCTGTTTTGTATGTGGATGTATAATGTATGTCTGCGTGTAGATAGGTATCTTTTGATTTATTCATTTGATCCTCACGACAACCCTGTGAGGTGGACATGATTAGCGTCTCCATTTGACAGATGAGGGAGTTGAGGCACTGAGAGGCTGAGAAACTTCCAAGTGTTACCACCAGCTGGAGGTGGGCCTTGGACTTATGTATCTAACAGCCTTTTTGCAGGGCCTGAACCGCTAAATGTGGGTGCACTAGACGATCTCCATCGCCAGAGAGTTCTGTTGGATGGCACTGCTCTAAACTGTGCTGCCTAGCTTGACATTGTCACAAGTGGGTGCGTTTGCTCACTAGACTTTTGAATGCCTGTGCCCACGAGCTACGATGCTAGCTACCAGTGTTCCCGGGGGTGAGGAGAGGAGGGAGGGAGATGGCAGAGCCCACGAGATAGGCCAGGACAAATAGGTACCATTCCAGATGTGCTTTGTCTTCTTCAGGTGAAACACCTGACCCGGGACTGGAGAACCACGGCGCACGCCTTGAAGTACTCGGTGACCCTCGAGTTGAATGAGGACCAGCGGAAGGTGAGGAGGACCACCCCCGTCCCGCTTTTCCCCAATGAGAACCTCCCGAGCAAGATGCTCCTGGTCTACGATCTCCACCTGTCCCCCAAGCTGTGGGCCCTGGCCATCCCCCAGAAGAACGGGAGGGTGCAGGAGAAGGTCATGGAGCACCTGCTCAAGCTCTTCGGGACCTTTGGCGTCATCTCGTCGGTGCGGATCCTCAAACCAGGGAAGGAGCTGCCCCCTGATATCCGGAGGATCAGCAGTCGGTACAGCCAGGTGGGGACCCAGGAGTGTGCCATTGTGGAGTTTGAGGAGGTGGAGGCGGCCATTAAAGCCCACGAGTTCATGAGCACAGAATCCCAGGGCAGGGAGAACATGAAGGCCGTCCTGATTGGCATGAAGCCCCCCAAAAAGAAACCTCTCAAAGACAAGAACCAGGACGAGGAGCCCACCGCAGGCAGCCACCCGAACAAGTCCCTGAACAAGAGAGTCGAGGAGCTGCAGTACATGGGTGACGAGTCTTCCGCCAACAGCTCCTCCGACCCCGAGAGCAATCCCACGTCGCCCATGGCTGGCCGGCGGCATGCGGTCGCCAACAAGCTCAGCCCTGCTGGCCCCCAGAACCTCTTTCTGAGCCCGAACGCCTCCCCGTGCTCGAGTCCCTGGAGCAGCCCCTTGGCTCAACGCAAAGGCGTTTCCAGAAAATCCCCTCTGGCCGAGGAGGGGCGGCTGAACTGTGGCCCCAGTCCTGAGGTCTTCCGCAAGTGCGCGGATTATTCCTCTGACAGCAGCATCACTCCCTCGGGTAGCCCGTGGGTTCGGAGGCGCCGCCTGGCTGAGATGGGGACCCAGGAGAAGAGCCCCGGAGTGAGTCCCCTGCTGTCCCGGAAGATGCAGACTGCAGACGGGTTACCCGTGGGGGTGCTGAGACTGCCCAGGGGCCCTGACAACACCAGGGGCTTCCATGGTGGACACGAGAGAGGCAGGGCCTATGTATAAATACCTTCTATTTTTAATACCGGCTCCCTCGAAATACCTGGCATGGCAGAGAATGCGATTAGGTCCCCATCGAGAGATTTTTGTATATGTGTAGACTCTTAATTTATATATTTGTAATGCATATAAGTTGTCTGGTACGCTATGGTTTTAAGAACATCTTCTAGTTCAGAACAACCAGCATGACTATTATTTTGCTGATGCCCAATGCGTCTGAATGTTATGGCCCTGCAGGGCTGCGGGTCGGAGGCTCCCCGGGGCCGCTCAGGCCGCCAGTCTCTTCTTCAGGGCAGAGTTCTTCCCCGCGGCGACTGAGCTGTCCTCGGCGGGCCACGCAGGGCCTTCCAGAGAGCCCACGGGAGTTCTGTTGTGTAACGGCCACTCGTTCAGCCGGTAGCATGGTGTCTTACAGGACCAAATGTGTATTCCTGTCAAGTGAATAAATAATAAAACATCCGACTGGGAGTGCTGGCTCTTGAAGTCATAGGTCACAGGCGTCAGGCCTGACAAATGTCTGCGCTGTGTGATGAGGCTGTGGGTGTTAGGTCAGGAGGCCCTGAGGAGCTGAGCGGAGACGCATTTCTCGAAGGTGCCCAGGGCAGCCCTGGGGCTCCCCCTGCGGCCCCGGCAGCCTGAGAGGTCCCCACAGTCAGTGCGGCTGTTGGAGAACCACGTCGCCCGGCACGGTGAGTCCCACCCAGGCCAAGGCAGCTTATTGGAGATCAAGCTCTCCGGATGTGTCCCCGGACTGCCTCCTTTTCCTTGGCTGATGTCCCTTGTCTCTGGACGCCACCTGGTGTGGCAGAAAGAGCAAGGACCTACATTCTAGTGCTGGCTCAGCCACCTGCTCCTGGGGGATTTTAGACCAGTTCTGCCGAATGAAATTCGTGAACAGTTACTGAACGGTGATTAGATGCCAGGGACGATGCTTAGAGACTTCGACCCGAGGAAGGTCCAGATAGTTCTCTCTGTCTTACACTGGAAGAAACAAGTAGGTTAACTCACTTGTCCAGGGCCTAACAGCTAGATGAGTGGAGCTGGCTTGAACCTAGCAGTCCAGCTCCAGAGCCCATACTCCTAACCACCAGATGGTATGCAGCCTCTCTGAACCTCACCATCCACATTCAAAGAAGAAACAACCACAGAAGGTGCTAATATTTACTCAGCACCTCCTGTGTGCTAAGGCATTTTGCTAGACACATTCTTCCATTTGTTCTGTCAGTGTCTCTGTGAGATATTATAGTGGTTTTACATATGAAGCTGCTGAAGTGGGGTAATACCTCAAGCCATTGCAAAAATGGAAAAAAAGAGAGTGTATGTTTAATTACAGTGTTCTATAAAAATCAGCAGCTGATTATTATCTGGTTAGTAAGATAGGGTGTCCCTTAAGTCCCAGAATCCCCATTAACTGGTAAATGCCTCCGGCAATTATTTGGATTTGCCATTTGCACCACTGGTAGCCGTAGATGGCCCAACGGCCTGCGTCTGGACCCCACTCCCCCAGGGCCGTGCCACAGCCCAGCTCCAGGCCTCTTCCTGTGCTTGCTCCTCACTGGGCTCCCACTTACCCTTGCCAGTGCTTCCCCACAGCTGCCCCCCTGCCCGTGGGCCATGGAGCCATCTGGGCCTCACCACCCCTTTATCCTCCAGCACACCAGCTGCTGAATTTTTAGCTTCACTCCTATGGATCATAATTGCTTTTTTTTTTTTTTTAAAGATTTATTTACTTATTTTAGAGAGAGAGAGAGAGTGAGGGAGGGTCAGAGGGAGAAGCAGACTCCCTGCTGAGCAGGGAGCCTGACGCGGGACTCGATCCCGGGACTCCAGGATCATGACCTGAGCCGAAGGCAGTCGCTTAACCGACTGAGCCACCCAGGCGCCCCTCATAATTGCTTTTAAAAAATGCCTACACCCTCACCTTTTTATGTGAATACAGAAGAACTTGGCCTTCTATCTGCAGTATTACCCTGTGTGGCCTTAGGAAAGAACTGTGAATTGGGGGGTCAGCAGATCTGAGTCGTAGGCCTGACTTTTCCGGTAAATAACACTTTGACCTTGAGTAAGTCATTTCTCTTTTTGATTCGCGGTTTCCCATCCAACCAGTGGATGACATTAAGCCGCTCCTTCTATAAGGCTTTGTATTCAAGAGTGCTTTATGCACTGAAAAGTACTTTGTAGGTGTTAGTCATTACCCTGCTCTCTGGTCATCCCCAAGGACAAACCTTTCTTCCATTTTTCTGGTGCTTAAGCCTAGCCTTACATTAGAACCACCTAGAGAGCTTTTCAAAACTGCCTGTGTCCACACTGAGATAGTTGATTTCACTGGTTCTGGGGTGAGGCCTGGGGATGAGCAGTTTTTGAAACTCTCCGGGTAATTCTAATGGGCAAGCAGCGTTGAGAAGCTCTGGTCTGTTGGAATGAGGAGGGGCCGAGGGATAAACTGAGGAAGGCTTAGAGACATCCATCCTCTCCTTTTTCAAGGCTTGGGCCCACTCTCTTTGGTAGACCCTTCCTGGCACACTTCACCCTTCCCCACTCACAGTGGTCCTGAGCCCCTGAGCACCTGCTGATGAACCTGACCTCTCTAAGTCTCGGGCCAAACCTTCAGCTGGGGCCTGGGCTTCCTGTTTGTTAGCACGGCAGGCCTCTCTTGAATAGCTTGACTGGGAAACCCAGCCAACAGTATTTGTACAGATGTTTTGTTATTTTTAATGAAAACCAGCTCCTTCTCCACACTGGGACCCAAAGCCTGCTGGACATCTCCCATTGATGGTGCAGGCAGAACATCCAAACGCTGCACGTGTCCAGACACCACCTTGTCTACCGTCGCCCCACCCCCCTCCGACTTCCCATCTCAGCCAGTGACGTCATCATCTTCCATGTCTCCCAGACTGGGGAAGAGACTGGGTGGCCTATGTGAAGGATTGCAGGTTCTGGAGTTCCAACAGCCTGGGTTCAAATCCTAGGGACCTTTGACAGATGACCTAGCCTCTCTGATTATCAGATTCTTCTCCCATAAAAGGTGGATGATAATCATTCCTACCTCATACAATTTGTCAAAATTAAGTGAGTTAAGCCCTGTGAAATGCTTAGTTACTTGCACATGATAAACACGCAGAGAATGTGAGGCTGTCGTATTTATAGCTTCTCAGCCCCCACCGCACATATTCAATCAGCAACTCAGGGCTGTTAGTTCCAGCCCTGAAATGTTTTCTACGTGCTCCTTGTGTTCCCAGGTGCTTATTTACATTCATCTGCCCTTCCCTCAACGTCTCCCTGTCTCCAATCCTCCTCTTTAACTTATCCCCGGAATGCCACCAAACCCATCTTTCTTAACTAGAGCTCTGTTCGCATCACTTCCCTATTAAAAAAAAAAAAAATCGCTGGCTGCCTTTTCCCCAAACAAACTAAGGGCCAAACTGCCTCACGCCCCCCGCCGTGCTGTGCATCTTGGGGGTAAGGCTCTTGGTTGACCCACCACCTGTGGGGCTGTAGGGGAACCTCCTGGGCAGGAAGGCCCGCTTCACATCCAGAGAGGTGTCCCAGCCCGTGTCTCACGGACTATTGCATCACTCCAGGGTGTGGCCAGGTTGTAAAAGGCTCTGGTTTCAGCCACACGGGACTGGAACATTCCAAACAGTCCTCTTTGGAGACATGTTGGTCACTGATTATTTTTAAATACTTTCCTTAAAATGAACTAGCTTTTCCCAGTAGTTTTCAGCTGCATGTTTTCCTCCTTGTGAGTTGTAAACAGGATGGAAAAGCTTCCGAGAAAGAAGCCAGTGACCCGGCTCTAAGGAGGACAGGACTGAAATGGGGAATGTCCGCTTCTTATTCCCAGCACTGACTGCAATCCTGGTGAGTGCTCATTCCCTTAATGGAGAAGTACCCCGGTTGGCTACAGCCTGAGTACTTGGTCCTCATGCATGCAGCAGCCCTCGGGATGACGGTCCTGTTGGTGGGTCAGTCCTTCGGGATGCTCCCCCAGGAGCAGTGGCCGTGCCAGCCGCGCGTTGCTCTGGGGGCTGAAAAAAATGGGGTGGCGGGGCACGTGCCTGGAGTGTGCATCCAGCCCCTGGGTGAACGGAGCTGCATTCACTTGGAGCAATTTCTAGTTGAGCAGCTGTTTGCACAACACCCCTGATTTGGAATCAGCAATGGGCTGAGTGGAAGCAAGCGAGACGTGTGTCTTGTGACTGTACAAAAACATCCCATTAAATTCCACAAACATTGCATACTATGGGTAAAAGAAGCGGTGAGCTGACGTGCTTGAAGCAAAAGAAGAATCCCAAGTGATACTTGCTCTTATCTCTAACTGGAACGTGCGGTAGGCTCGGACCTACCTTCTCAGCACTGAGCTTATAGTTAATGCATCTTCAGAGATGAGCTGAGGGACGCCTGGGTGGCTTTAGTCTGCTAAGTGTCCGACTCTTGATTTCTGCTCAGGTCATGATCTCAGGGTCGTGGAGCCTGCTTGGGATTCTCCCTCTCCCTCTGCCCCCCACCCCTGCCGTGCGTGCGTGCCCGTGCATGCCCTCTCCCTCGCTGAAAAACAAACCAAAAAAGAAACAAAGATGAGTTTGAGAAGGTCAATTTGCGGTGACTGTTCAGAGGTGGCCCCGGAGGCAAATTCCTTCCACTGCTTTGCTCTCTCTCATCGCCCCCTGGTGTCCACACTGAGCATAGCCCCCAGAACCTGGCACCTGCATAGAGTCCAGCTCACGCTCCCGTGGTTGGGGAATAAGAAAGACCCTAGTTTAAGACCCAGCCTTGCCACTTGCCAAATTATGAGTCCTATCTCACCTCTTTCAACTTCAGTTTCCTTGCCTGTAAAATGGGGGTGATAATACCTACAACACCAGTGCTCTGGGAAAGATTTAAAAGGGGTAAGATATGGAAAGCACTTCATACCTTCCTCAAATAGAGAAATTGCCCCAAAAAATGCATTGCCACTAAAACTGTCAGCAGTTAACTCATCCTAACTAAGAAGGATGGGCAAAACTTATCAAGAGCACTACTATTTTTGCGTTATACTCAATTGTTCTTCCAGCATTTCTTTGCTGGTTTATGAACCATGAGGTAGGAACCACGTATCTCAAATCATCTGATAGTGTCTGGCCCATGGCTGGAGCTCGGGAAATATTTGTTGAATGGATACTGAATAAAAACTGATATCCAAAACATTGTACAGTGCAATATAAATTTAGTGTTTCCAAACATCCAAGCGAATCCTCGCATAGGCCAAATAGATTCCAAAGGCTCTACAGTTCAGCACTGTTTGGCAATTCCACTTGTCTGGAAATACTCCAGCCCTTGGAGTACCTGTATGTTCCAACATAAGGTATGGAAAAGCACACTCTGAATGATTAAGTCAGGGATGGGAACTCTTTTTTTTTTTTTTTTAAGTAGTGAAATTTATTTATTTATTTATTTATTGCTTTTATTTATTTTTTTATTCTTATGTTAATCCCCATACATTACATCATTAGTTTTA
>NW_023270839.1:44545688-44568303 GCF_011800145.1 Mirounga leonina | reverse complement strand
TTCGGATCCCTACTTTTGTATCTTTGGGGTAAATACCCAGTAGTGCAATTGCTGGATCATGTGGTAGCTCTATTTTCAACTTTTTGAGGAACCTCCATACAGTTTTCCAGAGTGGCTGCACCAGCTTGCATTCCCACCAACAGTGTAGGAGAGTTCCCCTTTCTCCGCACAGGGATGGGAACTCTTGAGCTCTGAACCGCCAAGTAATCTGAAAAGGAGGATGAGTTCCTAGGAAAAATGGGGAGGACCTTAGGGATGGAGGCCAAGGGCCAGTTGGGATCTTTGGAAGTCAGGGCCAAGAGACCACCAAAGTGGCCTGTCTTGTGTGTAAAATGAGGGTGCTGGTCCTGGGCTGAAACACCTAGAATACACTCTGAAGGGCAAACCCAGTTAGCAAGTGCCCAGATGAATTCAATTATACACATGCACTTGAGTCTCTCATATGTCATCTCAAGTGGCCATTGGGCAGACTTCAGAGAAAGAACAGATACCAACCATTATGAACATGAATACATATTTTCTTTACCCAAAAATGATTCTTCTAATACCATAAGTCCATAAGCCCAAAACCCAGAAAAGAAAATAAAGGAATGAATACATATTTTCTTTACCCAAAAATGATTCTTCTAATACCACAAGTCCATAAGCCCACAAGCCAGAAAAGAAAATAAAGGAGACAGACAAGCAGATGTGTTCTGTCCTTAACCACAAGAAATATAAGAAAATTCTACTGCGTTTTTACTTTAAATGAGCAATGTCTTAACTTGCTTGTTCTGACTTGCACAGTCTCCTCACAAGATGGAGAAGCTGACTTTGACATTGAGAACTGATCAGAAGCTGGTAATTGCAGATTTGCAGAGTGCAACATCTGTTCTTTGTCTAGTATAGCCTTAAAATACTTTAAGGAAGGGGCACCTGGGTGGCTCAGTCGGTTTGGCGTCCAGCGTCAGACTCTTGGTTTCGGCTCTGGTCGTGATCTCAGGATCCTGAGATCCAGCCCCAAGTCGGGCTCTATGCTAGGCATGGAGCCTGCTTAAGATTCTCTCTCCACCTCTGCCCCTCCCCCCCCATTTGTTCTCTCTCTCTCTTTAAAATAAATAAATAAAATCTTTAAAAATATATAAAATAAAATACTTTTAAGGAAGATGGAGTCTATCAAACCACAAAGTTCTTTGAAATTAACAACTTCACAGGAGAATTCATCAGTAGGTCAAATGAAGTACTGGGTTTTGTAGCCATTACAGTTTAGAAATAACCAGATTTGGGGGCCAGGAAATGATTGCAAAGAACTCCTGAGGGGGATTTTGCTTCTGTATCCATCAAAATCTGGCCAACCCTCCAAGGAGAAATGAGCTGGGACACCCGTGTGAAGAGTTGGATCTCTCTGACAGAAAAAGTGAAATTGTACTGGGATCTTATTCTTGCAATAATATCAAAAATAAATTACCCGCAGGGCACCTGGGTGGCTCAGTCGGTTAAGCGTCTGCCTTTGGCTCGGGTCATGATCCCAGGGTCCTGGGATCAAGCCTCATGTCAGGCTCCCTGCTCAGCAGGGAGTTGGCTTCTCCCTTTCCCTCTGCTCCTCCCCCTGCTCGTGCTCTCTCTCTCTGTCAAATAAATAAATAAATAAATACCCTCAACTACACACTTCACCTGTTTGAAAAATCATATTGGATGTGGGATGCTGATAAAGTTCATTGTTTTAAACTGTTACAGTTGCTGGGAATAAAGGAGTGAAAGACTCAGATGCACCCTGTTTTTGTGGTGTTTATATTCTTCTGGGAGGAGGCAGGCAATACATCAATAAGCAAGATAATTTCAAGTAATAAATAGTTAGGAAAAATAAAACAATATAATGGGGTAGGAAATGATAGCAGGTGGGTGTGAAAGGCTATCTTACTTATTTTTAATTTTATAATGAAAAACCTTCAAGCAAATATAAAAGTAGAGAGTGTAAGAAACTCTAATATGTTCCTCAGATCCAACAATTACTATTTTTTCTTCGTCTACTTCCTTTGGCCCGTTTTTTCCTCCCTTTCTCATTCTCCTCTTCTTCCCCCTCCTCCTCCTTCTTTTTTACTTTTTTTCTGTTTTTAAGGGCAAAGTTTCTGGATTTAATTGCTGAAATGTTTAAAAATAAATCCCAGACTTCATTCTATTCACCCCTGCATACTTCAGTATACATGTCTAATAATTAAGGGCCAGGTAAGCTTTTCTAAAACTTTTGCTTAAATAAATTTATAATTCACAAAATTATATTGCATAGATTATAAAATTATAAATTATGTATACATTTTATGGTAATTATAGTTACATAAATTATATGGCACAATTATAAAATTATAAATTATAAAATAATTATTAAACATTCTGAAACAACATTAAAAATAAAATTATATAAATATCCATAATCTAGTCACTTGAACTTAGTAACTACTTGGATTTAGGTACTTTTTCCTCCGTCTTTTATTTATTTATTTATTTATTTATTTATTTATTTATTTTTAAAGATTTTGTTTATTTATTTGGCAGAGAGATAGTGAGAGCAGGAACACAAGCAAGGGGGTAGTGGGAGAGGGAGAAGCAGGCTTCCTGCCGAGCAGGGAGCCCGATGCAGGGCTCAATCCCAGGACCTCGGGATCATGACCTGAGCTGAAGGCAGACGCTTAATGACTGAGCCACCCAAGCACCCCTCTTCCAGCTTTTAAATAACATTTTTATTACAATATAACATACTGTTGAAAAGTACACATATCATAAGGACAACTTGCTGAAGCACCATAAAATGAACACATCTGTGCAACTACCACTCAGGGAAGACTGCAACTTTGTTTTTTTTTTCTTGCAATTTATTTATTGAAGAAACTGGTCATCGACCTGTAATTTACCACATACCGGATTCATTCGATGTTTCTTCTGTCACTGTGTTTTCTGTAAAATGGCTGTTGGATCTCGACTCTAGACCAGGGTCAAGATCAGTAATAGAGTTGAGCCATAATGAAAACTGAGGCAAAGGAAAAACCAGTAATACTGATTTAGTCTTTATTTAAAATTCTGATATTTTGTTTGTCATTAATTTTTTTGCATTAATTTTGATTTTTAAAAATATTGTGTTAAAATGTTATTTATTTTGATCACTAAGTTCTTTGGCATCCCCTGGTGTTGGCTCTGGCTAAAGGCTTGCTCAGTCTCAGGTTCAAGTTTTGCCAAGAATAGTTCATAGCTGACTGTGTATCCCTTTTGCATCTCATAAAAGGGACTTGCTGTCTGGCTGTCTTTGTTACATTAAGAATGATCATTGGAGGGACACTTGGGTGACTCAGTTGGTTAAGCATATGACTCTTGATTTCTGCTCAGGTCATGATCTCAGGGTCATGGGATTGAGCCCCATGTCAGGCTCTGCACTTAGCAGGGAGTATGCTTGAGATTCCCTCCCTCTCCCTTTGCCTCTCCCCTACTCACATGCATGCTCTCTCTCTCTCTCTAATAAATAAATAAATCTTTTTAAAAATTTTATTACTGTTATGTTAATCACCATACATTACATCATTAGTTTTTGATGTAGTGTTCCATGATTCATTGTTTGTGCATAACACCCAGTGCTCCATGCAGAACGTGCCCTCTTTAATACCCACCACCAGGCTAACCCATCCTCCCACCCCCCTCCCCACTAGAACCCTCAGTTTGTTTTTCAGAGTCCATCGTCTCTCATGGTTTGTCTACCCCTCCGATTTCCCCCGCTTCATTCTTCTCCTCCTACTACCTTCTTCTTCTTCTTTTTTTTTTCTTAACATATATTGCATTATTTGTTTCAGAGGTACAGATCTGAGATTCAACAGTCTTGCACAATTCAAAGCACTTACCAGAGCACATACCCTCCCCAGTGTCTATCACCCAGCCACCCCATCCCTCCCACCCCCCACCACTCCAACAACCTTCAGTTTGTTTCCTGAGATTAAGAATTCCTCATATCAGTGAGGTCATATGATACATGTCTTTCTCTGATTGACTTATTTCGCTCAGCATAACACCCTCCAGTTCCATCCACGTCGTTGCAAATGGCATAAATCTTTTTTTTTTTAGAAAGTGATCGTTGGAAGATGTCAGTCAGCTCTGACCACAACTGTTCCACATTGTACTGGAAATCCTAGCAAGTGTAAGAAGATAAGACATAAAGGCATTCAGATGGAATGGAAGAAATAAAACTGTCCCCCATCACAGATGATACTATTATCTAAATAAAAAATGCCAAGGAATCTAGTTCTAGAAGAACTGAGTGTGTTTAGCAAGGTCATGGAGTCGGTCAACATATAAAAATCAATCATTTTTTTATACTTACAAATGAGCAATTGGAAATTGAAGTTTAGGGGCACCTGGGTGGCTCAGTCAGTTAAATATCTGCCTTCAGCTCAGGTCATGATCCCAGGATCCTGGGATGGATTCCCCACCTTGGGCTCCCTGCTCAGTGGGGAGTCTGCTTCTCCCTCTGCCCGTCCCCCTGACTTGTGCACGCTCTCTCTCTCGCTCTCTCTCAAATAAATAAATAAAAATCTTTAAAAAAATAAAAAATAAAATAACGGATGTAATGTGTCCAAAACTTAAAAAAAAAAGAAATTGAAGTTCAAAACATTCAAAATGCTTTCAAAAATTCAAAAACATTACCAGCTATAAGGGCTCCAAGAAGAATATGATATACTCAGCTGTAACTGTGACAAAACATGTCACCGGATCTCTGTGGTAAAAACTATAAAACACTGATGAAAGAAGCAAAGATCTAAATAAATGGGGAGACAGATTCTGTTCATGTATTAGAAGATTCACTATAGGGCCACCTGGACGGCTCATTTAGGCATCCGACTCTTGATTTTGGTTCAGGTCACGATCTCAGCGCCGTGAGACTGAGCCCTGGGTCAGGCTTGGTGTTGGGCGTAGATCCTGCTTAAGATTCTCTCCCTCCTTCTCCCTCTGCCCCTCTCCACCCCAATGCTCACGCTCTCTCTCTCTCTAGAAGAAAAAGAAGAAGATTCACTAGAGTTAAAGTGTCAAATTCACCCAACTCATCTGGGCGATTTAAGGCAATCCCGAACAAATACCAGTATGATTCTTTGTAGACACAGAGAAGCTGATTATAAGATTTACATATAAAAGTAATGGAACTGGAGGGCGCCTGGGTGGCTCAGTTGGTTAAGCGACTGCCTTTGGCTCAGGTCATGATCCTGGAGTCCCCGGATCGAGTCCCGCATCGGGCTCCCTGCTTAGCGGGGAGTCTGCTTCTCCCTCTGACCCTCCTCCCTCTCATGTGCTCTCTCTCTCTCTCTCATTCTCTCTGTCTCAAATAAATAAATAAAATCTTTAAAAAAAAAAAAGTAATGGAACTGGAATACGCAAAATAATTTTGAAAATAAAAGAACAAGTTGGAAGACTCACACTACCTGATTTTAATACATATTATAAAAAAAATGACAGTGATCAAAACAGTATGGTATGGACTGAACATAGACGAATGGAACAGAATAGAGACTCCAGAAAGATTCATAAATTAAGGTCAGTTTGAAAGAGTTCCACTGAGATAGAAATGACTTACAACAAACTACACATAGTTTAAAGTGGGCAATTTCATAAATTTTGACACATGTGTATATCTGTAACATTACCTCAATCAAGATAACGAACATATCCATTATCTCCAGAAGTTTCCTTGTGTCTTTTAATAAACCTTCCTTCCTGCTCCTCCCCACCTTATATCCTGGTTGTCACTAATCTGCTTTCTCCCGTTTATGTTACTTTACATTTCCTGACATTGTATATTAATGGAATCATACAGAATTTACTTTTTTGTCTTGCCTCTTGAAATAATTACATAATTATTTTGAGAATCATCCATGTCATAGCATATTATCAATAGTTCATTCTTTTTTATTGCTGTGCAGTGTTCTATTGTATTCAGGTACCACACTTGCCTACTCACTCCTTGTTGATAGACATTCGTGTTGTATTTTGTTTTGACTACTACACATAAAGCTGCTGGGAAACAAGTGCTCAGAAACAAAGTCTTTGTATGGACATATGCTTTCATTTCTCTTGGGTAAATACCTAGGAGTAGAATGGTTCGATTATAATGGTAAATATGTGTTTAACTTTTAAGGAAACTGGTTTCCAAAGTGGTTATACCTTTCTACTTTCCCCCCAGCAGTGTATGAGAATTCCAACTCTGTCACATTCTTGCCAACACTTCATGTTAGCCGGTCCCAAAGGTGTGTGGTGATAACTCATTGTGGTCTTAATTTGCATTTTCCTAACACTGAAGATCTTTTCCTAATGTGGAAGATCTTTTCACACACTCGTCATCCGTATATTTTCTTTTGTGAAGTGTCTGTTCAAAGTTTTGACAAAAGTATGAAAGCAATTCAATTGTCTTTTCAGCAGATGGTGCTGGAAACAATTGGATATTCATATGGAAAGTTGAACCTCAACGTATACCTCCCATCCTTTACAAGAAGTAACTGAAAACGGATCACAGAACTAAATGTCAAATTAAAAAAAAACTGTAGCACTCTTAGATTAAAAAAATAAGAAAATCTTTGTGCTCTTGGATCACAAAACAAGATCCTTTAAAGAACTTATAAATTGGAATTCATTGAATTAAAAACTTTTGCTCTGTGGAAGACACTGTTAAGAGAATGAAAAGATAAGCCACAGACTAGAAGGAAATATCTGCAAATCACATATCCTACAGAGGACTTGTATCCACAATATATAAAGAACTCTGAAACCTCAACAATAAGAAAGCAAACAACACAAATTTTTTAAATGGTCAGAAGATCTGAAGATGTACCTTAACAAAGAAAATATATAGATGGCAAATAAACATATGAAGTCTTTCACATCACTAGCTCTTAGGGAAATGCAAACTAAAAACCACAGTGAGTTACCATTACATATATATTGGAAAGGCTAAGACAAAAACTCTGACAACATGAAGTGTTGACAACGGTGTGGAGCAACTGGACTCTCACGTGTGGTTGGCGGAATGCAGTATGGTGAGTATGGTGTAGAACAGGCATTCTGGAGAACAATTTGACATTTCCTTATGAAGTTACACATATACTTAACCATTTGATCCAGCCATCGTATCTGTAGGTATTTACTACAGAGAAGTGAAAACATACACAAAAACCTGTGCACTAATGTTTAGTAGCAGCATTATTCATAATCGCCCCAAACTGGAAACTATTCAAATATTCTTCAGTGAGTAAATGAGAAAAACAAAACAAAACAAAACAAAAACCCTGTGATCCATCCATACGATGGAATACCACTCAGCACAAATTAGGGACAAGCCCAAGCTGTTGCTACCCACAGCAATGTGGAGGAGCCGCACATGCGTTACGCTAAGTGAAAGAAGCCAGTCTCAAAAGCTTATATGTTGTATGATTGCCTTCATATGACAGTCTGGACAAGGTTGAGCTATTGGACCAGATCAGTGGTTGCCTGGGGGTGTACAAAGGGGTAGCACGAGGGAATTCTTTTGGGTGTTGGAATTGTTTTGTATCCTGTTTGTGGTAGTGATTACAAGAATCTGTACATGTGTAAAGCTTCATGGAACTGTACAACAAAAGCAGAGTTTATTGCATGTAAATTTTTTAAAGCAATTGATGGGTGGTTCCAGGTGTGTATGTGGCTGATTCCACCCGCCCCCCAACCCTGAAGTGCTTGGGCAATGAACCAAAGGCAATTGTGGCTGGAGCTCAAAGATCTGGGGGTAGTCCACAGCAAACACAGTAAGGTCAGCGAGGTCAGACAGATGGGCAAGCCCAGATGGAACCATCGAAACACCTGGATACAAATCTGTGTTTCTTAAAGATCACCCTTGCTGCTATGTGGAAAATGGATGTATAATAGTGAGCTATGAAAAAGGGATTTTTTTTTGTTGTTTTTCAAAATCATTAATTAAAAAGAAAATTAATCATACCTTGAGAGAAGAGGTCCAAATAACTGGAACATTTGACTGGGACTAAGGACTGGGAAGGGGAAGAAAATTTGCTATTAAAATGCTGTTCTGGGCGCCTGGGTGGCTCAGTTGGTTAAGCAACTGCTTTCGGCTCAGGTCATGATCCTGGAGTGCCGGGATCAAGTCCCGCATCGGGCTCCCTGCTTCTCCCTCTGACCCTCCCCCCTCTCATGTGCTCTCTCTCTCATTCTCTCTGTCTCAAATAAATAAATAAAATCTTTAAAAAAAAAAATGCTGTTCTGGGCGCCTGGGTGGCTCAGTCGTTAAGTGTCTGCCTTCGGCTCAGGTCATGATCCCAGGGTCCTGGGATCGAGCCCCGCATCGGGCTCCCTGCTCCGCGGGAAGCCTGCTTCTCCCTCTCCCACTCCCCTTGCTTGTGTTCCCTCTCTCGCTGTGTCTCTCTCTGGCAAATAAATAAATAAAATCTTTAAAAATAAATAAATAAATAAATAAATAAAATAAAATAAAATGCTGTTCTGTCTTGGGGCGCCTGGGTGGCTCAGTTGGTTAAGTGTCTGCCTTCGGCTCAGGTCCTGATCCTGGGGTCCTGGGATCGAGCTCCACCTAGGGCTCCTTGCTCAGCGGGGAGTTTGCTTCTCCCTCTGCCCCTTCCCCCTTCTCTCTCCCCTTCCTCCCCCCACACCCCCGCCCCGACTTGCACACGTGCTCTCTCTCTCTCTGTCTCTCAAATAAATAAATAAAATCTTTTAAAAATGCTGCTCTGTCTTGTGGTTGGACAGAATTTCCTTGTCTGGCTAACTCTGATGATGCAGGACTGAGCTTCATCCAATGTGTTTTGGCCTTCTGTCTCAGAACAGGCAAGCATGGTATCTCCAGGCCTTCAGACGGTCCCAGGTCCAGGGTGACCTGACCCAGACCACAGAAGCTTTATTGCCCGCTTCCCCCAGCTCACAGCTTGGGCCCTGCTGCTATAAACACACCACTCAGGAGGCCCAGCAAGTTTGAGCACCTCCCCGGAGCTAGTTTCTTTGCTGTCCCAACCCCTCATGGACAAGCGAGTCTTACCCACCCTGGGAAGGGCTGGCATCTCTGACCTCAGAAAACACTGGAAAATGACTGTGGTCAAGGCTGTTGGGAGGCCCGAGAGTCACCACTTTAGGTGGCTTCTCATTTAATGTTGAAAAGAGGTGATTCTCGAGCGCCAGTAGGGGTATCTGTTTGCTGGACCCTCTGGCTGGCAGCAAAACCACCAACCCAAACTCCCAAGTCCAGGCTGACAAAATGGCTGCACAAACATTAGCCTGTAGGACTGAGACAGGGAGAGGGTGAGAGAGAGAGATTTAAGCCCCAGCTCTAAGAATCCTTGACTCCCTCCTTTTTGCTGTCCCTGGCTAGCCAATTCTCATTCAAAGGGGGCATTCCATTTATGTCCTGGATGTTTCTGCACCTCCCTCCTGCTTTTTTCTCCTCTTCTCAACCCTGGTCACCTTGGGCCTGGGCAAATGTCTCCTCCATGAAAGGGTTAGGCCGCCTCCACTGGAATTACTTAACATGAGGACTGAAGCCAAGCTCCATGGCTCAATTTCAAGTTACCTTTTAAATGGAAACCACTTGAGACACCTGAGTGGCTCAGTCATTAAGTGTCTGCCTTCGGCTCAGGTCATGATCCCGGGGTCCTGGGATCGAGCCCCGCATCGCGCTCCCTACTCTGCGGAAAGCCTGCTTCTCCCTCTCCCACTCCCTCTGCTTGTGTTCCTTCTCTCGCTGTGTCTCTGTTTGTCAGACAAATAAATAAAATCCTTAGAAAAAGATAAAAAATAAATGGAAACCATTTGATACACTTTGCCCATGCTGTCCTAAAGTCTTGGAGTGCACTGAAAGCAAAGGGGTGAGTCCTGACTCACATTTAACTCTGCCTACACACACATTGGTCATTAGGCTACTAAAAACAAAACAAAAATCGATTTTAGAAAAATGGAAGATAAAACTTACCTTTAATCAGCACCACAAAACCCAGTGAAAGAATATTGGTTGGTGAGTTCCCCAAAACATCCCATACATTGTCTTTCATGTGGTCACCATGGTCAATGTTGAAATTACCAGGATCAAGATGACATCTGGGAAAAAAAGACAAAAACAAGACCTGAGTTGGGAGTCAGGAGAGGTGGGATCAAGTCATAGATCTCGGGCCAAACAATGCTGCAGCCTCGGGGACACAATGACCCTTGCCCCCGTCACAGTCTTAGTTTCTTCATATGGAAGATAAAGGGCTAGGACTTGGTCTATGTCTCCAAAAGCTGTTATACCCAGAAGTTTTTCATACTGCTTAGATTCTCCAATTTTTACCTCTGGTCTCAAATTTCCGACCTTCTCTTTTTCACATATGTTCCTCATACCGATGGGAAGTCTCTGCTTAAATATCCTGGTGCTACCCCCGAGCTAATTCAGTTAAAATCACATCTCTAGATCAGCTCTCTCAGTCAAGGTCCTCTTCCCTCTTTACCTCAGTAATGAAGGAATTTAGGGTGTGACTCAAGTGACGGCTCTCCCTTGTATCGTAAGGGTCACCCCCCTCTATATCTGGGAGAGAAACCGGGGGTTGTCTCCCTTCTCCAGCGTCTGAGTTTCCCTGGCCTCTGTCCCTCTGAGACCTGTTCTCTTCCTGGTGGCTCTGGGTTCTGTGTGGGCCCGACTCAGGTCAACACGGGACTGGGCCGCCCCCAGTCCTGCTCCTTCCTGAATAATGGCCTACGGGCCCACGAAGACAGACTCATGTGTCTCTGGCTCTCTTCACAACATAAGCACACAAACGTGGATAAATATATCAGACTTTACTAAAGGTTGGAAAAATTAAAGTGACAACGTATAAGAGGGAGAATTTTAAACGGCCACCAATACCATTTTTCTCGGAAAAACATCCAAGAAATTAAACATTTCGCAGGAGGAAGCTCTTTAGGTGGGTGCTCTCCAGAACCTGATCTTGTTGCCGTGACCTTATTCTGGAGAGACAGCCTTCTTCCTCAAACCTTCCCACTCTGGGGTGTGCTTAGAAACCCCACCTCCCGGGCGCCTGGGTGGCTCAGTTGGTTAAGCGACTGCCTTCGGCTCAGGTCATGATCCTGGAGTCCCGGGATCGAGCCCCGCATCGGGCTCCCTGCTCGGCAGGGAGTCTGCTTCTCCCTCTGACCCTCCTCCCTCTCATGCTCTCTGTCTCTCATTCTCTCTGTCTCAAATAAATAAATAAAATCTTAAAAAAAAAAAAAAAAGAAACCCCACCTCCCATCTTTAGAGACTGGCCTGTCACACAAGGATTTCCCAGCTCCACCCAACTCCCCCGAAGTTCATTTAGCTAAATCTTAGTTACTCTGTCCAGAACGGCTCAGCGAAATAGTCCAAGATGACCTTGGGCTCTCCAAGTCCCTCAGAGCCAGATAAACTGTGGGGGATGTGGGGAACCCCATATCTGGTCTTCTTGAAGGTGTCCCACCAATGTGAATTGAAATGGGCCTCTTTGGGGCACCTGGGTGGCTCAGTTGGTTAAGTGTCTGCCTTTAGTGCAGGTCATGATCCCAGGGTCCTGGGATCAAGCCCCGTGTCCGGCTCCCTGCTCAGCAAGGAGTCTGCTTCTCTCTCTGCCTTCCGCTCCCCGCTGCTTGAGCTCTCTCTCTGTCAAATAAATAAATAAAAACATCTTAAAAAAAAAAAAAGAAAAGAAAATGGGCCTCTTTATTCTTCCAAATATCCATGCTCTAACAGCATACACATGCCCCTCGCAATGACAATTCCCAGAGAGCACAGACTAACTTTAGACCCTTATGGAGAAAACAAACTTTCCCTCCCCAACTTCCCATCCTTTGCAAGACTTCCCCTTGGGGTTTTACTTTACATTCTTTTGGTGACCAGAATATGCTTCTATCTTCAACTCTTTCCCAACCATTCTACTTTCAAATAGTGCTCCCTTGGTCTGGCCAAGAATAAGAAAATGGACCTACGGGTCATACACCTTTTCATAGTAGCTGTGAAGCTTCTCAAAGGTTCCCCTGGAAACTTGGAAGATATTCCTTGTAATGTGAGAGACAGATGGAATTCTTAGATGATGGGACCAGGCTGCTCCCAAGCTCTGTCTGAGTGTGGAGACTGGGGAGCTCTATGTGTATGTGAAGGAATAATTCTCCCAGTTATAATGACAATAAAAAGGGTGATGTCTGACCCATGCTTACCAATTGTACAGCATTTCTCAATCCTGGCGGCACATTAGGATCACCCGGAGAGCTTTAAAAATTCCAATACCTCACGCCTGAACTATTGAATCAGAGTCTCTGGGGGTGAGTTCTGGGCATCGCTGCTTTTAAAAGCCTGTAGGTGATTCTAATGTACCAAGAACCACTGGCATGTAGGGATGAGATAATACCACAGCTGGAAAAGGTCCTGTTGCACCTGAAATGAATTCTGCCCCCCTCGTTCCATCGGACTCCTTTCAGCCCCCAGGGTTCTGGGTGAAATCTCCAATAGGGTGGGAAGGGTGGGAGGGGGTGGGGGGGGTCCTCTGATGCAGCTACTATGGAAGGCGGTGAATTGGCAGTTACTACCAGTCCCAAGGGCAGGTTCCTACCACTTATTTTTAATGTAAGGAGATGACCGCAAGTACCACGCCGTGCCTGGTACAGAGTGGACTCTCACCAAATACAGTTTGTGGAAACAAGGACAGTAGTACCCCCTGTCACCACCAGATGGCGACATAACAAACCCCTGGGCAGAGCCGAGCCTCCACGATGCCAAAAGGAAAGCGAAGAATCCCTGAGCCTGGAGGTAAAAGAGGGAGCACAGGTGCGGGGTCTGTTCCTTTGGCTTTGGCCCCTTATCCTTTTATAAGAAGTGGGTCAACAGACTTTAAAGTGATTTTTTTAAAGAAGTGAGACACGTGGCTCATCTCTCTCCTAGGAGGCCAAGCCACTTGGTTTGAACATCTGCGGCTCACGGCATCCAGGGAGGGGAGGCCAGGACGAACACTCCACCAACTTTCATTGCTCTTTCAGGCTTTTCCCATGTGCATGCTCCCCCATCATCAAAAAGTGAAAGAGAACAAAACAAAACCCTCCCATAAGCCTGTGGGTGACCTAGAGTGGCACGGTCTCAAGCCTGCCTCAGTTTCCTCAAACCTAGGTGCTCAGCTTCAGATGTGGGCCAGGTGCAGAGACTCAGGGGGCAGAAGAGGGGGTAGAAGCAGTGAAAGTGAAGACAGGGCCCCAGCAAGAGCGCGGCCAAGCGAGGTGGCAACGTCCCCGAGGGCCAGTTGCTGACATGGGAGCTGGCATCAGCGGCTTCCGCAGGCTGCTGAGGCTGTGGGCAGTGACAGCCTGTGTCCTAGGCTGCCCTGGACCTCACCTCCCGCCAAATCACGCCTCCGGTCTCCAAGACCAAGGCCAGAGTGGAAACGGGCCAGGCAAGAAGCCTGTCCTTCCTGCGGGTGCAATGGGGGCAGGAGCAGCGGGGAAATAGCGCTCCGGGCTGAGGGGTGGACGTGCTCCAGGCCAAGGTCGGAGCGGGTGGCAGACGCGCTCAGGCAGCCTGTACACGAGCGGGTGAGCAGGGGCCCCTGGATTAGCGGCCAAACAACAGAGAAGCCCCGCGCTCCGGATCTGGTCTGGGCAATCTTCCAGCGCCCCGACCACGCCCCCCCCAGCCCCCCCTCTTCCCCCCCCCCCCCCCGCGCATCGGCAATTGCGGTCGCAGGGCTGACTCCAAGGCCTCCTGGATGCCTACTCTTCAATTTTCCCCATCGTGACAACAAAAACAGCATTGTCTGAGCTCATCCCCGTGTCCAGCAGTCGGCTGACTCTTCCACAAACATCACGTCGTCATTTAACCGGCCCCGATTCCACGAAGTAAGGCTGGGTCATCACCCTGTCCCTCGCAGGAGAGGAAACCGAGACTTGGCCGAGTCCGGCCGTCCATCGTGGCAGTTTGTGCGTGTAGCTGGTGTGTGACAGAGCCAGCGTTCCGGGCCCTGACTGACCCCAGGCCCTCTTGGTTCTGCGGCCCAGTTGTCTGCAACAAGTGGGACTTCGTTCCTACAGGCGCAGAGGGGAGAAACGTCACACCGCTAAAAGCGCTCACTTGCCAGGGTCAGCAAGATGGGCATGTCAGGGGCGCCTGGGGGGCTCAGTCATTAAGCGTCTGCCTTCCATTCAGGTCATGATCCCGGGGTCCTGGGATCGAGCCCCTCGTCTGCCTCCCTCCCTGCCAGGCAGGGAGCCTGCTTCTCCCTCTCCCCCTGCTTGTGTTCCCTCTCTCGCTGTCAAATACATAAAATCTTAAAAAAAATTAAAAAGGTGGCCAGTGTCAGCCATCAGGAGCCCCCGGCCTCAGCCATTTTCCCTAAACAAGAGGCAGAGCTTATGTGCTAAAGCTTTATGGGGAGGGGGAGGTAATCCCAGGGCAGAGACACTGAGAGAAAGGGGAAGTGAGGCAGAGAAAAGGCAATTACAGAATGGTCTGTTCTGAGCTGGCTGTGGCCCCACAAGTAAGAAGGGACCACTAGGCCATGTTGGATATCTCTGGGGAGACACACCTGGGCTGGGAGAAGAGTCAGGAGTCTCTCTGTGCCTTCCTCTCTGTCCCAGTCTCTTGCTGGTCAAAATCCACCCCGAGGGTCACTAACTCTCTCCCTCATCCTTCCGGCTTGGGTCCCTGGGTCCTCTGGGCAGCTCTGCGGCCAGCCGCGGTGGGTCCTGGAGCTGTTTCAGCTCCTCCTATCACAATGGGGTATAGTAAAGTTCATGCCTAAACCCGGTGCTCACCCCCAGGGTGGCCGAAACAGCCCGCTGTGTTGAGAGGTGGGCGACAGTGGCAGCAGGGCTCTCCATTGAGCAGGACCAGGAGAAGAGTGGGGGGTGGGTGGGGGGCCAAGTGAGCTCCAGGAAATCTGGCTTTCCATTTCTTTCACGCTCAAGTCCAAGTTCCTTAGCATGGCATGCAACTCTCTCTCCCTGGTGGGCGGGGGAGTGGGGGCTCAGCACCCACACACCCTGCTTCAGGGCCCCCATTAGCCCAGGAAGCTTCCAGATATGAGAAAAAGGGTACCTAAGAGGTCACAGTCCTGTGGGCTCTGGATTTGGCGGGCAGAACCCTGTTTTGGTATAAATTAGAAAAATGAAACACTTTCTTCCCTTGCCAGAATGCACAGCTGGATTTCAATGTCATCCTTGGCCACATATGCCAGAGGCCTGGCCAACCACACTAGGTCCCGGATGAGGAAACAGGCCCAGAGAGGTAGAGGCCCTTGACCAAAGTCACACAGGCCCCCACCTAGGAGTCAGTTTCTGACCTGAATTTAGGACTGCCTCCTACTTCACCCCCAGGGCCCAGCTGGGCAGCCTTAAGAATACCCTGCCCCCATCCTATACAGAAACAGTTTTTGAAATTTTCCAGATGCGTCTGGCATTGACCCCGTATTCTGGCCTGTTCTAGTGCCCGAGGCCACGAGAAGAGGCCTGCTCCCCCGGCTTTCCCTTCCCCAGCCCCACGACCTGCAGAGACTCGGCCCCTGGGGCCTTTGGCAGTGACCTCATGGTGAATGGCCGCCTGCTGACTTCCTGTTTTTATATTCTTTCCTCCTCTGCTTGTTTTTTCTACTTTGTTGTTCTTTGGTCATTTTTGGTTCTCCTCCCTTAGCCCACCCTGAAAAACCAAACTTCATTTTATTGTGATTATTTTAAATCCATGTTTAGACAGGAAGAGGTTACCCCTTCTTTTTTTCCATTTGAGGAATTGGAGCTGAGTGTATTTCTTCCCCAGCTTTCTCTCCCTCCTCATTCCCTGTGGGTTTTTTTCCCCAAATGAGAGTCTTCAGGTCCCAGAGCAAAGAAGAAACAGACTCAAAAGCTGTGCCCACGAGGACCATGTGAATTCAGGATTCTGACTGTACCAGAGAATTCCCTTCCCCTGGATGCCATCATGGGCGGAAAGGAAGGGGTCTGCCAGCTTCCCTGCTGGGGCATCCTTAGCTCCCTTAAACAAAAGACTCAGCCCCCACTTAAAAACCACGGGGGCTCTCCACTTTCACTTTAGATCAAGTCTAAATTCCTTAGAACGCATCAAAGACCCTCAAAAGAGATGCCTAAGGCAGCGTTTCAACCTTCTTCATTCTTACTCCATCTGCTTCTCCCTCCCTCCACCCTACTTCCTCCCTTCCAGCCTCAGCCAGGCTTTGTATCTTTCCTGGGAACACCCTGCTCCTCTTTGCCTCCCTTTCCCTTTCTCTGCTCCGTGACCCCTTCCTGGGGAAGGTCTCGAATGCCGCCTCCTCAGGGATGCCCTCACCAGCTTCTCCAAGTAGAATTTGTTACTCCTTCCTCTGTGTTCCTTTTGCACTTTGTCCCGTAGGGTAAATGCACCATACTTAATAGTTAAGAACCTCATCTATATGCTCTGGTGGTATTTGCCTCCCCGGAGTATTGCCTCCTTTTGTATTATTTTCATCTCCTCTTCTTTCTCCTTCAATCAGTCACTCGTGTTTATATCTATTTGCTTGTAAGTGTTCATCTCTGGGATCAATGGCTTCGTCTCCCACCCTGTGTGTGCGCAGGGTGTGCATGTGGGTCCGTGGTATGCATGAACATTTTGCTAACTGTCGTGCGAAGATAGAATTCCATCACTAGGGCCCCTGAAGCCAGGCTTCCGTGGGAAGGCATGCGCTGCAAAGGTTGGCCACTCACGGTGTTGATCTCTCACAGGGAGCTCGTGGATCATTTAACAGGAAACCAGAACCTGGGGCAGGTGGGGAAGGAATGCTTGTGTCTTCAGGGCAGTGCTTATCAAAATAGAGTTTTGGGGGCGCCTGGGTGGCTCAGTCGGTTAAGCGACTGCCTTCCGCTCAGGTCATGATCCCAGGGGCCTGGGATTGAGCCCCGCATCGGGCTCCCTGCTCAGCGGGAAGCCTGCTTCTCCCTCTCCCACTCCCCCTGCTTGTGTTCCCCCTCTCGCTGTCTCTCTCTCTCTCTCTCTGTCAATTAAATAAATAAATAAAATCTTTTAAAAAAAATAGAGTTTTGGAAACAACAATATCAGAATCACCTTGTCGGGGGGAGGGCTTTTTAAACATTTAGGTTCCTGGACCTTGACTTAAGCCTTATGAATCCAAATCTCTGGAGGTAGTCCCAGGAATCTGAATTTTAATAAACTACCAGGAGATTCTTCTGCACCAGAGTTTAAGAACCACTGATCCAGGGGCACCTGGGGGGCTCGGTCGTTAAGCGTCTGCCTTCGGGGCCGCCTGGGTGGCTCAGTTGGTTAAGCGACTGCCTTCGGCTCAGGTCGTGATCCTGGAGTCCCGGGATCGAGTCCCACGTCAGGCTCCCTGCTCAGCAGGGAGTCTGCTTCTCTCTCTGACCCTCCCCCCTCTCATGCTCTCTCTCTATCTCATTCTCTCTCTCAAATAAATAAATAAAATCTTTAAAAAAAAAAAAAAAAGCGTCTGCCTTCTGCTCAGGTCATGATCCCAGGGTCCTGGGATCGAGCCCCACATCCGGCTCCCTGCCCAGCAGGAAGCCTGCTTCTCCCTCTCCCACTCCCCCTGCTTGTGTTCCCTCTCTCGCTGTGTCTCCCTCTGTCAAATAAATAAATAAAATCTTTAAAAAAAAAAAAAAGAACCACTGATGCAGGGGCTTTGGGAGCTGTTGTTGATGCTTTGTCAAGATCACTCGTTGTCAAACTGCATGAATGCCTAATTTAGTGGTTGCTTTTCAGACCGCATTGGTTTGCTATCTTTGGTGGTGTTTGAGTTATTGAAACATTGCCTCCTTTTTGAAACTTTAGACTTGCTTACTTGCTATGATGCCTACTGTTCCTGGTTCATATCCTAACTTCTTAACCATTCATTTCCACACTCCCTACCCAGCTCCTCTTCCTCCAAATGCCCCCCCATGGAGGGGCCTTGGGTCTTCATCCAGGTCCTGACCTTGGCCCTGTCCTTGACGTGCCATACCAGACCTGTGGCTCTCACCACCGCACATAGACATGGATGGTGTCTAAGTCGATGTTTCCAGGACGGATGCTCTTGTAGCCCCCATCTCTGCCGGAGCTCTCCATTCGGATGGTCCCAGGCATCCCAAGTCACGCGTTTCTAGAACTGTTCTGTGGATCTTCCTCCTATAGTTCCTGTGTTTCTGGGAGGCATCCACGAAGACACCAAACTGAGTGCCTGAGGGTCATCTTGTCCATGCCAAGCGAGCTGTGTCACCTTGGACAAGTTACTTACGCCTCTATGCCTCCACGTCCTCATCTGAAATATGGACATAATGATGGTACCTACCTCACTTGGTTGTGAGGATTACACAAATTCATGCATATAAAGGGCTTAGAATGGCACCTGGCATGGTGCAAGTGCCCAGTACATGGCAGCTCTTAATGATAATAATGATGACACTAACAAATACTTAGCTATGTTTTTATTTTTTATTATTCTAGTTTCTTCCTTCTCTCTCGCTGCCTGCCGACCAGACAGTGACAGTCCATTTTCTCTCTGTAACACTCCCTTTCTCTGATATCTGCCCCTTCTTCCCAATCACCTCTGCTCACTCTACGCTTAGTTAGAGTACCCTCATGTCATCCCTGGACTTGTCTAGGACTGATCTTCACCCAGACTCCTGTCTCCTTTCTCACCTTTGAGGTTTCTTAAAGGCAGGGACCATGCTTTATTCCTCCTTGTGTCCCCCAGCACCAACTGAGGGCATATGATCTATAGGATAAATAGATGAAACGATGCATGGATGGATGGATGGGTAGATGGACAAAATCAATGCATTATGTAGAAATCTTTGAAGGGGAAAGATGCCTTATAAATCTAGGTGGTAATGGACAGTCAGGTACTTGGGTAGGCAAACTCTAAAGAAGGTGAGATCCCCAGAAGGTGCTTCTGAACCGAAAAAATAGCAATGGCTTCATCAATTATACTAATGTGTCTGAGGAAGCATATCTCCCAGAAGGATCTGTCAGAAGATACATCAATGTCTACCATTGATCAGTGTCCACTTATTCTCAAGGGAGAGAGACACCGGGACTGAGGTTCAGGGTTTCCCACTGCTAGAGAAAGACCACTGTTGTTAGAGATATTTTATCTGCTTTTCCTGACTTGTGTGAAATGTTCCCTCTGAACCTTCCCACTTCCTTTCTTCTCATTCCATCTTCTTCACGGGATGGAGCTTTTCTGATGACGAATTTAGTCTGGGGAGCTGATAAGGATTGTTGTATCCTAGGAAAGTCCTTGCATTTTATCTTGCTAACAATATCTCATGGATGTGGTCTCCTAGGGCTGTTCCCAAGAGCCCAATCAGCTCTGGATGCACCAACAACACTGAGTTTCTGTACCTATGAAGCTGATGAGCAGATCTGTGAGCAGAGTAAAGCTACCCGTACACCGTCCCAGGCAAACCTGGGAAGCCACCTAGAGTCCCAAATTGTGGGTTTTTGCAGTCCCAGAACTGTGTCCTCCAGCGATGTAAATAATGTCTGCTTGAGTTTACTCAAGGAGTCCTACCTTCACCATCACTGTTCCTGGGAAATGTGACTTAACTCATTGGAAAATCCCCTTACCAACTGGCCCTCTTGGCATTTAACTTTGATAATTATTTCCTTGTTCATTGACCCCTGAATGAAAAAAATGGGACAAGGATGACAAATATAAGGCATACAAATCACCACTCTTCGCACCCATGTTCTTTGCACACATTACTAATGAATTATGGCTTTCTTTTCTAGTAACTTGGACTTCAAATTCTACTCAGTATGCCTTCCATGAAGACACGACCAATCCATTAAATTTGTTAGATTATATGTTACATATTTATCGTTCCTGGTCTAAAGGTGTCTATGCACTTTTTAAAGAAATAGTATCTCAGGGCGCCTGGGTGGCTCAGTCGTTGAGCATCTGCCTTCGGCTCAGGTCATGATCCCAGAGTCCTGGGATCGAGCCCCGCATCGGGCTCCCTGCTCCGCGGGAAACCTGCTTCTCCCTCTCCCACTCCCCCTGCTTGTGTTCCTTCTCTCACTATGTCTCTCTCTGTCAAATAAATAAATAAAATCTTAAAAAAAAAAATAAAGTAGTAGTATCTCAATTATCTATGACTATATGATACACCAACCCAAAATTCACTATGGGTCAGCACTTGAACTGAGCTCCACTGGGCCGTTCTGACTTCATCTGGCTGCAGTCCTCAGGTAGCCTGATGGGGACTGGAGAGTCGAAACAGCCTTACTCACGTGATTCGTAGTTGGAGCTACGCGTCCCCAGCAGGCTGGCTGGCCCAGGTTTCTTCATGTGGTGTGCGTATTCCAATGTGCTTTTCAAGTTTCGTTTGTATCACCTTTACTAAGGTCTCACCAGCCAGGCAAATCAAGCCCAGAGTCAGCGTGGAAAGGACTCCAAAGAGACATGGATTCAGAGGGGCAGGGTTCATTGTGGACCATTCCTATAACAGTCTACTCCAGATCAGGTGGCATGTCACTGATCAGAAACTTACCAAGTGCCTACTGTAGGAGCCAGGAATGGACAAAGGACAATCGACAAAGGATTGGGAAACACTTTGAAGACTGGAAAGGTTCTAGCTAAATGCAAAGAGGGAAGAATAAAAACCACGATCTGAATCACTGCGGGTGCAATAATCCGTGTGTGCGTGTGTGCGTGCATGCTAGATGGAAGAGGGGCAGATCCATTTCATGTGGATTTGTGCAGCCTAGGTTAAATGAGTGGCTCTATTGTTGTCCACTGTGATGTGTCCCTTGCAGCTTTTTTTCAGACTCTGAAATATTTAAAACAATCACATAAGTGTATTCCTTAGGACCACAAAGAGCTACTTGAGATTTTATTTCCCCCTAGAAACCTGGCCAACTCTGAGACTGAGGCTCATGCTCGCTGACTCTGATATTTCCTCCCTCTCCGCATTCCTGCCACCCACAGCTGCTCCAGTCTGAGCAAAGTTCAGAGGCCAAATACTTATGGCCCAAACAGCCTCTCCAGGGGTGATGGCAAAGAGACAACTCCACTTGTGAAAACAAACAGTCATCCTTTCCATTTCCAGAGCTCTTGAGCTTTCTCTTCAAAGCGCATTTGTGTCCTTTCCCTCATCAGATCGTTCCCCAAACCTTTTGAGGTGGGCAGGGCGGGTAACAGAGGGGGAAACTGAGACCCAGAGAGAGGAAGTGACTTTCCCCATGAATGACAAGGCTGGAAGCAGAGCCCCAGCTTCCCGTTCCAGATCGCGGCTTGCACACGGCCGTGAACAGAGCTGCATGCTCTCCTCAGCTCTAGCAAGTCTGCTCTGAAAACCCTTCTGGAGTTTTCCACTCCATACCTTACTTGCTAATCCCCATTTTAAACTTGTTTTACTTTGCATTCACGAAGAAGGAATAAGGGGAAAACATCAGACATTTCCCCCGGGGGCCTGGTTTCTCAGTCTTTTGTTGCCAGGAGTGGATAGTGAATTCTCTTTGAAGTTCCAACTTCCAGCCCCAAAATGATCCAGCCAGCGTCCTCCTGATGGAAACCAGAGTCCCAGAGCCAATTTCACTGTGACAACCCACCCTCCTTCCTCAAAACAAAATGGGATCCAGAAGAAATTCAAAATGAACACCAAGAGGAGGCTTGGAGAGGGGAATGCCATCGAAGGAAGCTCGGTGCACCCGTGATAGGAGCCCCCTTTGCCCCTTCCGCTAGAAGGTTTGGGGTGAGATGCACACCTGCTCTGATGGCACCTCTCACCTCCTTTCCCCCCAGGCTCCTCTTCTTTGGGAGAGCTGACTGTCTTTATCACCACCACCCTGGAGCATAGGAACCTTCTAGAAAGCTGGGACTGGGGGAAATATCCTGATCCTCATGGTGTAGGTCAGGGAGAGTGAGAAATAGTGAAGCCACCGCTTCTCTGAATTCCTTGTGCGTGGAAGACACGGCAGTCTTTCTGGTTGAGAAGGGAAAGGGTGACCTTTGAGGATGCCACTACCCCTCGATCAGGCTGGCACGATGGATAGAGCCTCTCTACCAGCTCCGTAGTCCCCGGTGACCCAAAAGCCGTGAAGGAAGGAGGCAGAAGTGGGAATTATTGAGGTGAGTGTGCGGTGGACCAGCGTTTCCTTCGGGCTCCCGGAGCCCCTGCGCTAGACTTTGAATTAAGGGGCGTGGTCAGCTCTCAAAAAAAGCTTGTTGCTACGGGAAACGTGCCTCCGGGTCTTTGAGGCCGGCATCGGACGTCAGAGCTGGCCATGACCTCGACGTCGGATCGATTCCCGGTAATTCATCCGTAAGATTCAGAAAACACAAAAGACGGTCAAGAGTCACCCAAGAAATGCTCGGCCGTGCTACTAAGCAAATGTACCAGATGAGTGAGGAAAACAGCCGAGCAGCTGCCGCAGAAAGGGACAGGGGAGCCGGACACACACGGGCACACTCGCCCCTACATCCACAAATCAACAGGACCAGAGTAGGAAAGCACCTTCCTTAAAGCCACGCAGCACATTGGCAAACCGGAGCCCAGGATGCTCACTCGAAGGCCAGCATTCTTTTTTTTTTTTTTTTAAAGATTTTATTTATTTATTCATGAGAGACAGAGAGAGAGAGAGGCAGAGGGAGAAGCAGGCTCCCAAGGAGCAGGG